>NC_067156.1:55856106-56156106 GCF_903995435.1 Acomys russatus | reverse complement strand
ACCCACATATGTAAAAGATCTCCTAAAAAAGCTTAAACCACACATCGATCCCCACACAATAATAGTGGGAGACTTCAACACCCCACTCTCACTGAAGGATAAGTCATTGAAACAGAAACTAAGCCGAGAAATAACATCATTAACCAATGCCATGGGTCAAATGGATCTAACAGATATCTATAGAACCTTTCACCCAAACAAGAAAGAATACACCTTCTTCTCTGCACCCCATGGAACCTTCTCCAAAATTGATCACATCGTAGGTCACAAAGCAAGCCTCAACAGATACAAGAGGATTGAAATAATACCTTGTATCCTATCAGATCACCATGCTCTTAGGCTGCAATTCAACAACAACAGAAATAACAAAAAGCCTACACGTTTGTGGAAACTAAACAACTCTCTGCTAAATGACACCTGGGTCAGGGAAGAAATAAAGAAAGAAATCAAGGAGTTTCTGAAATTCAATGAAAATGAAGAAACAACATACCCAAATTTGTGGGATACATTGAAAGCAGTGCTAAGAGGAAAATTCATAGCACTAAGTGCCTTTAAAAAGAAATTGGAAACATCACACATAAGCATCTTAACAACACAACTGGAAGCCCTAGAAAAAAAAGAAGCAGAAACACCCAAGAGGAGTAGACGCCTGGAAATTATCAAACTCAGGGCTGAAATTAACAAATTAGAAACTAAGAAAACAGTCCAAAGAATCAACAAAACCAAAAGCTGGTTCTTTGAGAAAATCAACAAGATAGACAGACCATTAGCCAAACTAACTAAAAGGCAGAGAGACAGTATTGAAATGAACAAAATCAGAAATGAAAAGGGAGACATAACAACAGACACTGAAGAAATTCAAAGAATCATAAGATCCTACTTTGAAGGCATATACGCCACAAAATTTGAAAATCTAAGGGAAATGGATGATTTTCTTGATCAAGTTCACTTGCCAAAGTTGAGTGAAGAACAGATAAACAAGTTAAATAGTCCCATTTCCCCTACAGAAATAGAAGCAATCATCGATAGTCTCCCAACCAAAAAAAGCCCAGGGCCAGATGGTTTCAGTGCAGAATTCTACCAGACCTTTAAGGGCGAGCTAATACCGATACTCTTCAAGCTACTCCAAAAGATAGAAATGGATGGAAAATTACCAAATTCATTCTATGAGGCCATAGTCTCATTGATACCTAAACCTCACAAAGACTCAACAAAGAAAGAGAATTTCAGACCAATTTCTCTTATGAACATAGATGCAAAAATACTAAATAAAATACTTGCAAAACGAATACAGGAGCACATCAAAGATATCATTCATCATGACCAAGTAGGCTTCATTCCAGGCATGCAGGGATGGTTTAATATACGGAAATCCATCAATGTAATCCATCATATAAACAAACTGAAAATAAAAAACCACATGATCATCTCCTTGGATGCAGAGAAAGCATTTGATAAAATTCAACACCCATTCATGTTTAAAGTTTTAGAGAGATCGGGGATACAAGGCACTTTCCTCAACATAATAAAGGCTATATACAGCAAGCCAATAGCCAAAATCAAAGTAAATGGTGAGATACTCAAGGAAATTCCTCTCAAATCGGGAACAAGGCAAGGCTGCCCACTCTCTCCATATCTCTTCAATATAGTACTCGAAGTTCTAGCCAGAGCAATAAGACAACAAAAGGAGATCAAGGGTATCCAAATGGGAAAGGAGGAAGTCAAATTATCCCTCTTTGCAGATGATATGATAGTGTACATAAGTGACCCTCAAAACTCCACCAGAGAACTCCTAAAGCTGATAAACACCTTCAGCAAATTGGCTGGATACAAAATTAACTCAAAAAAGTCTGTAGCCTTCCTATACACAAATGACAAGCTTACAGAGGAAGAAATTAGGAAAACCACACCCTTCACATTAGCCACAAGCAATATAAAATATCTAGGAGTTACCCTAACTAAGCAAGTGAAGGACTTGTATGAAAAAAATTTCAAAACTCTGAAGAAAGAGATTGAAGATGACCTGAGAAGATGGTGTGATCTTCCTTGCTCATGGATCGGGAGAATTAACATAGTAAAAATGGCCATCCTACCAAAAGCAATCTACAGATTCAATGCAATCCCTATCAAAATAACTACACAATTTTTTAAAGACATTGAAAGTTCAATTCTGAACTTCATATGGAAAAACAAAAAACCCAGAATAGCTAAAACAATCTTGTACAATAAAAGATGCTCCGGAGGAATCTCCATACCTGATCTCAAACTGTACTATAAAGCAATAGTACTTAAAACAGCATGGTACTGGCACAGCAACAGGCTGGTTGATCAGTGGAATCGAATCGAAGACCCAGATATGAATCCACACACATATGGTCACTTGATTTTTGACAAAGAAGCCAAATCCATTCAATGGAAAAAGGATAGCATCTTCAACAAATGGTGCTGGTCTAACTGGAGGTCTATGTGTAAAAAAATGAAACTGGACCCATATTTGTCACCTTGCACAAAACTCAAATCCAAGTGGATTAAAGACCTCAACATAAAACCAGAGACACTAAGCCACTTAGAAGAAAAAGTGGGAAAGAGCCTGGAACATATTGGCACAGGAGACAACTTCCTGAACAGAACACCAACGGCCCAGGCCTTAATGTCAACCATTAATAAATGGGACCTCATGAGGCTGAGAAGCTTCTGTAAGGCAGGAGACACTGTCAAGAGAACAAAGCGACAGCCTACAGACTGGGAAAAAATCTTCACCAACCCTACATCTGACAAAGGTCTAATATCCAAAATATATAAAGAACTCAAGAAATTAAACACCACCAAACCGAATAACCCAATTGAGAAATGGGGCTTGGAACTAAACAGAGAATTCTCAACAGAGGAGTATCAAATGGCTGAGAAACACTTAAAGAAATGCTCAACCTCCTTAGTCATCAGGGAAATGCAAATCAAAACAACTCTGAGATTCCATCTTACACCCATCAGAATGGCTAAGATCAAAAATTCAAGCGACACCACATGCTGGCGAGGATGTGGGGAGAGAGGAACACTCCTTCATTGCTGGTGGGAATGCAAACTAGTACAGCCACTTTGGAAATCTATCTGGTGCTATCTCAGAAAAATGGGAATAGGGCTTCCTCAAGACCCAGCTATTCCACTCCTTGGAATATACCCAGAAGATGCTCCAGCACACAACAAGAAAATTTGCTCAACCATGTTCATAGCAGCCTTATTCATAATAGCCAGAACATGGAAACAGCCTAAGTGTCCCTCAGTAGAAGAGTGGATAAAGAAACTGTGGTACATATACACTATGGAATACTACTCAGCTATTAAAAACAAGGAATTCTCGAAATTTGTGGATAAATGGATTGAGCTAGAAATGATCATAATGAGTGAGTTAACCCAGAAGCAGAAAGAATCAAATGGTATATACTCACTTATATCTGCATACTAGCCCAAGGGGCATGTCCCACGAAAGCCTTTACTTACCAGGAAACTGGGACAGAGGGGAAGGCATCCTATTGGGACTCTAAATGAGAGACGCATGGGAGAACAGCAAAACAAAAGGATCCAGAGGGTCCTAGAAATCTACAAGTAGAACAATATGATAGGCAGATTTGGGCCCAGGGGTCCCGCTCAAACTAAGGCACCAGCCAAGGACAATACAGGAGGTAAACTTTAAACCCCTTCCCAGATCTAGCCAATGGTCAGAATATTCTCCACAGTTGAGTGGAGAGTGTGATACGACTTTCTCACATACTCTGGTGCCTCACATTTGACCATGTCCCCTGGAGGGGGAGACCTGGTGGCACTCAGAGGAAGGACAGCAAGTAGCCAAGAAGAGACTTGATACCCTATGAGAATATATAGGGGGACGTAATCCCCCTCAGGAACAGTCATAGGGGAGGGGAATAATGGGAAAATGGGGGGGGGGGGAGGAATGGGAGGATACAAGGGATGGGATAAACATTGAGATGTAACAAGAATAAATTAATAAAAAAAAATAAAATATATAAAAAAAAAAATAATAATTAATAAATGGGACCTCATGAGGCTGAGAAGCTTCTGTAAGGCAGGAGACACTGTCAAGAGAACAAAGCGACAGCCTACAGACTGGGAAAAAATCTTCACCAACCCTACATCTGACAAAGGTCTAATATCCAAAATATATAAAGAACTCAAGAAATTAAACACCACCAAACCAAATAACCCAATTGAGAAATGGGGCTTGGAACTAAACAGAGAATTCTCAACAGAGGAATATCAAATGGCTGAGAAACACTTAAAGAATGCTCAATCTCCTTAGTCATCAGGGAAATGCAAATCAAAACAACTCTGAGATTCCATCTTACACCCATCAGAATGGCTAAGATCAAAAATTCAAGTGACACCACATGCTGGCGAGGATGTGGGGAGAGAGGAACACTCCTTCATTGCTGGTGGGAATGCAAACTAGTACAGCCACTTTGGAAATCTATCTGGTGCTATCTCAGAAAAATGGACATAGGGCTTCCTCAAGACCCAGCTATTCCACTCCTTGGAATATACCCAGAAGATGCTCCAGCACACAACAAGAAAATCTGCTCAACCATGTTCATAGCAGCCTTATTCATAATAGCCAGAACATGGAAACAGCCTAAGTGTCCATCAATAGAAGAATGGATAAAGAAACTGGTACATATACACTATGGAATACTACTCAGCTATTAAAAACAAGGAATTCCTGAAATTTGTGGATAAATGGATTGAGCTAGAAATGATCATAATGAGTGAGGTAACCCAGAAGCAGAAAGACTCAAATGGTATATACTCACTTATATCTGCATACTAGCCCAAGGGGCATGTCCCACGAAAGCCTTCACTTACCAGGAAACTGGGACAGAGGGGAGGACATCCTATTGGGACTCTAGATGAGAGAAGCATGGGAGAATAGCAAAGTAGAAGGATCCAGAGGGTCCTAGAAACCTACAAGTAGAACATTATGATAGGCAGATTTGGGCCCAGGGGTCTTGCTCAAACTAAGGCACCAGCCAAGGATAATACAGGCGGTAAACTTTATACCCCTACCCAGATCTAGCCAATGGTCAGAACACTCTCTACAGTTGAGTGGAGAGTGGGATATGACTTTCTCACGTACTCTGGTGCCTCACATTTGACCATTTCCCCTGGAGGGGGGGGGGGACCTGGTGGCACTCAGAGGAAGGGCAGCAGGTTACTGAGAAGAGACTTGATACCCTATGAGCATATAAAGGGGGAGGTAATCCCCCTCAGGAACAGTCATAGGGGAGGGGAGTAAGGGGAAAATGGGAGGGAGGGAAGAATGGAAGGATACAAGGGATGGGATAAACATTGAGATGCAACAAGAATAAATTAATAAAAAAATTTTTAAAAAAATCACTTGAATCAATTCAGGGACCATTATCAGGAATTATAAAACCATCTATAGGAAATCTGCCCAACAGAGAGAATAGCACCTATGGAGGAATAAAATCATGCTACAGGAGTGAGGGTCTATCCATGCTCACCTGCATTGTGCCAGGCATATGAGACAAGCATAGAGAGGCAATATGACCATAATAAGCAGTCTTGAGGCAAAATCCCTTGGGGCTATGCCTAAACCTGATATGCACCCCTTCGTCCAGCTGTACAAGAATGAGCAGGCTGCCTCCAGGAAGCTCATTTGCTTACTTTTGCCAATCCAGCAAGCAACTGCTCCCAGGGAGGAATGGTGAGATGAGGGGTCAGGTGAGGACTTAAATAAAATGAAATGTGCATGAAGAAGCTGCTTAGGAGCCTATGATCTTGTAGTCCTAGGAGAAAAGTAGAAGACAGCAGACTGTATGTGATATGAAAGAGTACAGGAAGCCAGAGGGTTAAACTTGATGGGGGGAAGCAGACATTCACAGCAGATAAAAGTTTAATAGCCACATGCTGGGGATTAAAGATGTTTACTGTGTTGACTTGGAGTTAGATGGGAACTCATAGTTTTCCATAAAGAATATTTCTCTCTCACTGAAGAATCTATAAAACAAACACCGTATGACCACTGTAAGACAATAAGGGGGAAAGGGCACACAGTTGGTCTTATAAACAATCACCATTTGAAGGAGAACTAACTCCTGCACGTGTTCTCTTACCTTCACAGATATACACATAAAAAAAAAAAGTTAACAGTCACTATCGATACACCAACAACTTGATTGACATCTTCTTTCAAAGATGCTGTGCATGACTTCAGTAGCTCATCATCACAAGGAAGAAGTACAAAGGGAGGCTTTACGTCACAGGACATATCAGAGCCTTTCATGGAAATTTCTTTGAGGAACAAGTGTGTTTCCTAAACACACTTGAAAATGACACTTCTAGTTGCCTTGTATGATCATGTCAGGAGTATGCAATGCCAGAAACATACAACAACAAGTTCATATCTTTATGTAATGTCAGAACTTACTGAGTAGCAATAAATTCACAAGTTTGGCAACTTTGTTAGCTATAATTTGCCAGGTATTCATTTCCCTAGATCTGTGACCACTGAAAAACGCATGTCCTCGTCTCTTAATCTTAATTACTAATATTAACTTGCACTGTTACACAGCAATCAGTGTATATGTGTATATGTACATATGTATGTTTACGCATGTGTGGATCTGTAGATTAGAGAATGTTTACAAAAGTGTTACAGATGCTACAGAGTTCAAGGCCATACTGGTACAGTGTGATACAGATGAGGATAGTCATCGCTGTGGTCAGACAGATATGAGTGAACCCAGTTGTAGACATGCTGAAGGCAAGCAGAACTACTGGGGGTTGCAGGTCCAGGTAGATGCAAGGTTGCACTAAGCCACAGAGTCTTAGGACCATGAAGGCACATGACCGTAGAAAGTAGATATAGACTTTAGAGGGGAAAAGCAGGACAGGCCTGGATGGACTATTAGGTGGATGGATTTGACAGACAGGAATTCAGTGGAGACTGAGGTGAGCTAAGGCCAGTGCATAGGACACTGGGAGTTCTTTGCCTGTCAGTCCCTTGACACACATACAAGATGATCCAATGACAGGACACTGGGTCCACCACCATCCCATTGTTGGGTGTCCTCTTTATGGGATTCCAGGGAGCTTTCTCTATCTTTTGTTTGTCTGCTGTGTTTGATAAATTCTTAGGATGGTTTTGTTTTTTAGCTTTACAATGCCCATATGTTCATATGTTCTCAATCTACTGTGATTTTTACTCTTAAATAATGTATCAGCTTTGCCTCATGGTCAGTGCTGTTCGGGTGAAGCAGGCTCCAACAAAAACGCCTATTCATTCTGCCCCTGCATCGCCATCTAAATGGAGACAAACCCTGATTTGTAAAATGACGTCTCCCAGACAAGACCCAGCCTGAAAGCCACTATTTCACACAATATGGAGTGTGACTTGTGGCCAGGGCTCAGCCTGGTTCCCACATTGAGTGTTCCACAAAACAGAGTGCAGCTCAAACACTTCGCCAACATGAGCATCTTTAGAAAATATGTGGAAGTAGATGTTTTCAGGGACTATCAGTTCAAAACCATGGTTTGTTTTTTTTTTTTAATCTTTGATAATAGGCTTCATGACTGTGCTAGTCTGTAAAGGCTCTGCAAACCACGCCTTGCTTTTATTCTGTGTAATAGTGTGTGCACAATGTTTCTTTCATCAGTTCTTTCTGGCTTTCATATCTGGCCTACACTGAAAGTTATTTAAAATGGTGATCAAGGATTGACTATATTAATTCCCCTTGTGCTGGAAAACACATTGAAACATTATGGTCCAGGCCTTGTAGATCTTGGTAGACATAATATATTGCAGACTCCATACCAACAGCAAATGGAGAGAAAACCCCGATGGCCTCTTTAAAAGAGTTCCTTATTTTCATGTGCAGAGTTGCCTTTTAAACCACCTTGATCTTCATCAGGCCTAAGTCACTGCTTTCGCTGGAGAATTAACATCAAAGAAAGCTGTCTGACAAAGTTGCTGCTTTTAACAACTTTCTCAATTAAACCTAAAGAGTTCTTTTTATCTGCCTCAAATTAAAAATTTATGTTCTCACCCAAAGCTACCATATGCCCCTGAGTTTCAGGATCTTCGGGCCACACACCCCATACTATTGTTCTTTTAAAAAAACTGCATGTACTCACACCTGAAATAACTACAAAGGCTTACTCCTTCAGCCAGGCACCAATCAGACCATGCCTGCTCCAATCCACCACTAATTGGTCGCACGTGCTCTGCACATGGGAGAAAGTGCATTGCACACAGGGTTTCCTAATCACTTCCAGAAACAGCCTCTCCAGAATTCATGACTCACAGCAAGCATGTGTCAAGGCTGTAATTGGGAGATTATGCCTCTTAATTGTTATTTATTTTAAATATAGCCTCCTCGGAAAGGAATGCTTTCTGAGGTCTTTGCCACTCAAAGCACAGATGTCCATCCAATAACATTGGTGTCCAGTTGGAGCTCTGCAAAAAATGCAAATTTAGCAAACTTGGCAAAACCTAAGCGCACCTTTAACAAGAGACTAGAGTGATTCTTCTGCTCATTTAAGGCGAGGATGTCCTGGAACCTGGGAAACCCACAACAGGGTCAAAGCTTCTCTCCTAACCCTGAGGTCTACTCATGGTCTTCTAACAATGAATGATTTTTTTCTTGTCATACAGAAATAAAAACCACATATAATTAACAAGTTGGTGTAAATGATAGTAGCAAATTGTAGAGATTTTTCTTCCCAAAATAAACGTCATATGTTGCAACAAACAGAACATGCAGTGACTGCAAAGTTCCTTCCAAAAGTCTTTTTGGCCCTGAGTTATGCTTATTTGTTTTGATGTGGCTACAAATTATAGGAAAGTATCCTGGCCCCCTTGTCATCTATAAGGACTCCCTTGAAAGCCAATTGCTTCTTCATCAACAAAGTAAGAAAGGGGGGTCAAGAAAATACTTCTTTCCTAGCAACTTTCCTCCTGTGGTAACTATTTTTCTTGCAGCTGTGACAAATACCTACCTGTGCTGTGACATAATGCCTGACAAAGACAACTGGCAGAAGTAATTAGTTTGGCTCACAGTACAAGGGCGCCATCCAAAACACTCGCCGTGGCACCAGGCGCATGCGGCAGCCCCTCAGACTACACCAAGACACAGATGTGGTCTGGTGCTCAGCCCATTTTCTTCTCTTCCCCTTTTTATTCAGTCTGGGATCACAGCCCATGGGATAGTGCCACCACACAGAAAGAAGGCTCATTTTTCTTCAGTTAAACCTCACTGAAAACACCTCATCCATTCTAAATTAGTCAAGTTGACTCTTTGACAAACAGTTTTGATTTTTAATAAAAAAAAAACTAGTTTGTCATAATTATTAAATTTTGTATGCTATCAGGGATCAAATCCAGGGCCTTAGTGCACGCTAACCAATCTCTCCACAGTGGTACTGTTGCTCTCCCAACTCCTTGGAAATGGTTATTTCAGACTATGAACTGATATGATAGGACCTAGGCAGTGTTCACCACCAGCCAGAAGACTGGCTACAGCAGAACACAAAACAAGCTGGTCCCATTCTCTCCTTGTGACACACGTTTCCTTCACTGCTCATGTTTTGGGAATCTACACTAAAACCCAGCATTGAGAAAAGGACCATGAGCTGATCTGATAAAGCAAAGAGCTGACAGGAAAGAGGCATGGAATTACAGAAAAGCTTTCAAGTTTTAATAAACTTCAGATATTGGTCACGTGTTTCTGTTTGATCCTTCTCAAATCAGTCACCACCCACGGGGGGCCTGCACCTTTCTTCCTGTGGTGTTGCCATGGCAGAAAACAGCCTTTTCTTTGAAAGCTGTCCTCAAAATGACCTAGTGAACATCACAGGACTCAGGCAGTGTGATCTTATTTATCCTCCCTGGCTCATTTAAATTTAAAATGCTGTTATCTCATGTGAGATCTTCTCCTACGTCCCAAACTCAGTTCCTAAGAACCTTGAACCATTTCATTACAGCTGGAAAACTGACTGTTCAAATATGGTTTGCATCATTTGGTTGTTTAAAGGTTGGCACCCCAGTCGTGTTTTGCCAACGGAAGATTTGAAAAGTAGTTCTAGTCAACAGCAGAAGGAGAACAACATCGGTGTTTAAGTTGTCTTCGTGGAGATAGGAAATGTACAGGTAAAGACAAAACAGGCCTGTGTGTGACTTCTTCTAGTAGCATTTTACAAAAACAACAATAGTCAATTCAGTCACAGACAAGCTTGTTACAAGTTTGTACAGTCTTTGTGGAATGACAGAATTAACGAATTTGATAGCTGGTAAATTGGATAACATTTTTAATGTCTCAACATCCTTTAATCTCCACTTCTCTTCCCAAACTCTCTGTAAATCAAGCTAGAAAATGAGTCAGGAAGATACCCAAGTGAGGCTCATTATATGAATAAGCGTGTGTCTGCATGTGGGGGGAGGGCAAAGCATATTTCCAGATACATGTGTATAACGTGTCATGATACTTTAAGGGTGTATTTTGTTTATTTTTCTTACATCTCCAACTCATACACAGAATGGCCATGTCTGCTCGCCTCTAGCAGTATGGACCCTCAAGAACTGACAGTAGCACACCTCAGCTGCCAAGCCATGTGGAACAATTCTAGAACATTTTGACTCCATCACAGGAATGAAAACATGTTTTCAGTGTTCAGAGGATGTTTCTTGGAGCCTGAGCTAGTGGTGGCATCGTCTCTTGCAGCAGTGTAGGTACCATGAGTTTAAGAGTTGAGTTATTATGGCAACTGCAGGCCCATGTCTGGGAAGTCAGGTATCAGGACACAGTTCCAAGTGCTAAGGGTTTGTATTATGTCAGTGGCAAAGTCCTGTGTTTGGAGTCTGTCAAGGCATATACAAGATAGATACCAGGAAATATCAAAGATGGTATGTGAACACTATCTGAGCCTCCATAACACCATCAGAAACAATTCTTGGGTACCCCTGGAGATCTGTATGTGGCTTTTCTAGAGTCCCCATGATAAGACGAAGAGAACTGTGAGGGTGGATGGTGAGTTGTGAGATGCACTACCCAGACTCAAATTTGAACCCTTACATTTTGAAACTATAAATTGTTTAACTATCACCCACTCTTGCCACAGAGTTTATCTAACTAATATTTAGACCCCAGAGGATGAGGGAAATCCCTATATTAGATCATTTTGTTGAAACAATAATATTAAGCTCTGCCTCTGTAGCTAGATTTATGAAGGTCAATTTAAAAAGAAGAAATAGTTATTCATTTATTATTGCATGAGTACGTGTCTGCATGGATTTATATATAATACATTTATGAGCCTGAAGAGGCCAGAAGAGAGTGTTTGATCTCCTAAAACTACAGTTACAGAAGACATGTATAAGCTGCAATGTGTATGCTAAGAGTTGATTAACAGGTTCTCTGCAGGAACAGCAAGCCCTCTTAATGGTTGGTTCATTTCTCCAGCCTCAAACAAGGCTTTCATGAACTCTTCTAGTATAAAATGGGTGTTATCACTACATTACAGATCAAGAGGTCAGGGCTCAGGAGGTTAAGTTCCTAAAGGTGATAAAATTAGTAAGGAATCACCTACCCTGTGGTCTCAAAGACAGAGTGTGGGTCCACTGAGTTCATTCAACAGACAGTAGCAGGATGCTGTACCTAAAAGATTTGCTTATTACACATCGTCATCAAGACCACAGCAAAGAAACAGACATCCTCAGTCAGTTAACATGAAAGTATTCAAGAAAGATGTCCATCTACCATTGGCCAGGTATGTATCAGTGAAGTTGTTCCCAAGAATAAAATGTCAGGGAGGGATTGGAATAGCTCGCCAGTGGAGGAAAAGATACATAGATTATTAACAGTGATACTTCCTGTAAGAACTCATAAGAAATTGATTTTGCCTTTCCCCACAGATATCAAGTAATTGTTCTAGCTTTCTTTTAATTAGTTTTTATCTCTTAAAGAATAGAAATTGGGGTTGGAGAGATGGCTCAGCTGTTGAAGACTAGGCTCACAACTAAAAATATAAGAATCGAAATTGGATAATAATTTTGGTTTCTTGTTTGCAGAAAAGGAAAATGGAATTAAGCAAATTCATGTTTCACCATGATGTAGAATATCAATAAAACAAAATAGCTGCTCTCAGTGCGGACTTGAGGTTCCTCTTAGTTCGTGGTTTGTTCACAAAACCAGTGTCATAGTTAGTCACTGGCCTGAGTGCAGCATCTGCTGTGTTCTGTGCAAATGCTGTCAACAAATCAACTTAAGACCACATCCTCCATCTTACAAATCTAGAGGTTTTCTCAGAGAGACCACAGAGAAATATTTAACTTCTGAGCACAGTGTAGGAGCACATTACCCATGGTTTCCTCGGTAAAAACTGAGGACACAGTATATTGCTTACAGAAGCTTACATAGGGCCCGTTGGTTCGTCTCTTTATGGAACCCACGTGGAGACTAATGCCCAATGTAAAGACATAATACTTTGCCTCCATATAGCCACTTAGTCACTCATCTAGGGTGGTAGAAATATCTAGTTTCCCTCCACTGACTTGGCTTTGAATCTTCCCAAAGAAAGGGCAGTGTGTGGACAGATACACTCGTGTGGTTAGGTATTTATGAGACTGTGTTACCAGGGCCTTCTACATATTCTTCATCAGCTACTTTCCCTGTCTTCCGCATTATCAGGCACAAACCTGAATCAGACAGCCGTTCCCTTCCCTTACCCACAAAAGATTAGATTCTGGGGATTTCTTAAACCAGTTGAGTCCAGCCACCCGTGTATAGTCAGTACGGCAGCAGCAGGTGTCATGCAACTTCCCAGGTGCATCTTGCAAAGCTGGAAGCTCAGCCTTTCCCCCTCACACTCTCATTGTCCTTTGTCTTGGATGGACTGTGGATAGACCAGCTGAGGAGTCACTTTAGACCACAAAAAAATCACTATGAATCAAGTCACAGATGGATGGACACAGCAGAAGGATGCTCGAGACCAGACGCTACCACCTCAACCTCGGAACTTCTACATGAGACAAAGAAATAAACGTCCATCTTGCCTAAGTAGCTGTTATTCTCCTTTATTCCATTGCCAGGGACTTAGCCTAAGACAGGAGGGCACATCCTCTTGCCTGCAGCCATGTGTGTGCTGCTATATGCCTCTCAGTCTCAGAGTCCAAAATTTCTCTTGGTTTCTCTTTGGAGTTGCTGATATATAATTATTTGCTTGAGCACTTAAATTATCAGGAACTATCATTTGGCATTTCTCTTGCATTGTCAACCTACACTCCTATTTAATGTATTAATTGCACTTGACTTGTCATGTACGTTCATGTATCGAATTTTATTTTTCCACCTAACTGGGAGTTCCTTCTGTTGCTGAGGCTCACTCACAAATTACAGACTCCAAGCCTCAGTGACAACTCAGGGAGACATGTAGGGCTTTGAGTTAAAATCTGAAGGCACTGTTTCTTAGTCTATACTTTGGATACAAAAATGTATCAGAATAAATCAGGATGAGGTTTATGAGCCTGTCTTGAAGCTCCAATATGGTATTAGGTGACTTGATTTCCCCAGCTGAAAATGGAAATAATAAGGATAGATGGTGACAACACAGATGAGAAATGATGATATAAACTGTTATCTTGAGACATTTGTTCCATACTTAGTTTCCTTAACAATGAAAAGCTAAGAGCTAGAGAAAGCACATTCTTCAAGGCCACAAATCTGGTGAGTATGAGAGTAGACTATTGACCTGGTACCTTGTGGTCTCAATAATATGACCTCTCTAAAGATGCTGCTGCAGCAACACTAATGCTGCCCAATCTCTCTGAAATTTTCTTTGAAAGGTGACCATCTACACTACTCATTCTACATTGACCACAAACTGCCTATTGTTGCCTGATCCACATTTCCATAATGCTAACCCTCACTGAGATGCCAACACGACTGGGGGGAATATCACAAGGCCCTACCCCTGGATGAAGAGCTTCAGGAAACCAATAGCTACTGAGTAGAAACAGTCTGTTTTCTCCAGAGGCAAGGTCCCTGATAGGTTATCAATTCCAAGTGGTCAATCCCAAACACAAAACTTAAATGAACTCAGTAGGAGATGTATGCAGACAGACATATATATGAAATAATAGCTAAAAACACAAGATGTCCAAGAATTTAAGAGGGAGTGAATGTCAAGCGCCTGGGAGGGGCTGAGGGGAGGGAGTGTATGGGAATGACATGACTACAGAGCTCATATAAGAAAGTCTCAAAAAAATTTAAAAGTTAAATATAAAAAAAGGTCATATTCCATTTTAGAAGCCAGACGATCCACGTATTAAAATCTAAAATTAGAGGAAGTTGTAAAGTCACAATCTACATTTTAAAATATCTCCAATATTCAAAGATATAAGGTGTATTGAATTTAATAGAATACATACTCAAAATATTCATTCAAAGATGCTAACATTCTACAAAATGAAAGTTCCACAATAAAGCATTACAATTGATCCCTTTTTGCTCTGAAGAGAAGCAGGTTCCTCGCTGGAACTAAATGTTCTGTGTGGATTGTCTGAGACTTGGTACATGGATATGCTGTCCCCCATGATGTGGACCCAGGTGCAGAATGCACTAATATTCTTCCTAATGTGTTCTCCCTTTTAATAATAAGGGGGAAAGTTATAATCACTTTTTAAATAAGTTTTCCCCCACGTGGATAAACACAGTGCATGAGTGGAGATCTCTCTGGTCTGAAGAGCAGTGTTTCGCCCGTTAATGACTGACCCCATAGTTTATTAATCATATCCCCATCCTGCACTGGTGACTTAATATTGGTACTTGGCTCACTTATAAGGACTATTTGTTATCATTTTTTGAAATTAACACTTGATTGGCATTAGGCATAACTTCTTCTGGGGACAGGATTTTCATACACCACTAATTAAACTAAGGGACTCATTTATTCAAAAGTTGTAAGAATTGGGATTGTGAAACTAACATTTTTGCCTCAAAATTGCTATATACTCATGTACAAAGTTTCTATATAATGTGATGAAATAATTATTGTAATTAGCATCCTAATTTGAATTTAGATGCAATTTTTTTTTCTTTTTAGAAATCTAAATTAATTCCCTGGGAAACTGATGAGAATTTTTCAAAGTAGAAATAAATGTCTGTAATAAATCAAGAGATAAGGGAACAGGAAGAGATTATTCTGCAATTAAAGTTTACTAAATTAATTCCACTTAAACTCCTCAGAGTTTAATGTCAGAAAACTAAGAAGTATGTATCTTCTTAAATTAAAAAAACACCATACACTGAAAATTTGAAGGCAAAGAAGAAAAAAAGAGGCACATAATCAACATTTCCCTGAACACTAATCAGAAAATAAATGTTAATATTCTTCTCACAGTTTGATATTAAAAATATAAATAAAAGATACTAAACTTGAGCAAATTAAATGGAACTGTGGACAGGTGATTGGAAGTTGAGTATATTTGTTTTACCCAAATGAATGTAAATTTCATTAGTTGATAATTAAAAGGAAATTATATAGACATTACAATTACTGCCAATGGCGTAAATTATGAACCTGGATAACAAAACAATTTAGGAACTCACGTTGCTGTTACTATTGTCAGACTGGTTACCAGAGAAACCTACAATAAGTAATCTACTCTGTGACTATGGAAATGAGGCCTTGATGTGTTGCTAGGCTGTTAAAGCTAATGTCATTCTATAAAACAATAATGTTAAACATTATTAGTTTTTTAATTATGTCAGTTAATTGGAATTGTTCCTGTTAATTGCCTATGATTCATCTCCAGATGAAAAATGCTCAAGAAAGAGTTTGGGCTTTGTCTGTCCCAACGTGCCATCTAAAATAAGGTCTGGGTTTCACAAAACTAGATTTTATAAGTATAATCTGCCTGAGCAACAATAGAAGACATGGTCAAATTATCTGCAACAAAAGGCACTGCGATGGAACCAATGTTCATGGTGGCTCTCAGCAGAGAGCCAACACTTTAGGAGTCCAGACTCAAAACATTCATCCTTACCCCTAAATACTGGTTTTCTATGAGATTTTCACCAAAATTCCAAGATTAATATAGATTATTTGACCTCTGACTTCTCTGTGCCTTCTAAGACACCCTCCCTTTTTTGTTAAAAAATATTGTACCTAGCGTTGACATGTGCTGAGCAAGCATTTTACCAAAGACCTATGTCCTGATGCCTAGATTCCCTCTCTTTTAGATAGAAGGAGCTCACTAAATTGTCCAGGCTGTCTTTAAACTGACTCAGTGTCCAGGTTAGTTTTGAGTTTATTGTCCTCTCGCCCCTAGAACACCACCAGGCTCAGCTACTTTCTTCCCTTACATTTTAACTAAGATGCTATATATTATACCATATATTCATTTTATTATCCAATACTTTGTGATAGCCTCAACAAATAAGAGATCATGTGTTGGGCACTGTAAATACTACAGCTATAGGAAAACCTAAGCAGGAGACTTTGCCCTGGGAAACTATGAAAACCATGAAAGTACCAGTGAACATTCTGAACACAATGAGACCATCAGCATTTAAAAACCATCCCATAACATTCTCCACAGTTGAGTGGAGAGTGCGGACTGACTTTCACACGAACTCTGGTGCCCCATTTTTGACCACGTCCCCTCAATGGGGAGGCCTGGTGGCACTCAGAGGAAGGATAGCAGGCTACCAAGAAGAGACTTTATACCCTATGAGCATATGCAGGTGGAGGAAGTCCCCCTCAGTCATAGTCATAGGCGAGAGGAGTAGGGGGAAAGTGGGAGGGAGGGAGGAATGAGAGGATACAAGAGATGGGCTAACAATTGAGATGTAATATGAATAAATTAATAATATATATATATATATATATATATATATATATATATATATATATATACACACATGTCCCATAGCATCCTTCAGCACCAGAATGTCAACCTGCTCACACCACCGTGTTCAGATGCACCCTGGAGAACAGGATGCAAACATTCACTTGTCAGGCTTTATTTATGGCTTTATTTCTGGTGCCCAGTCGAATGGACTAGTTGACTATGGCTGATAAAGAAAATGAAAGCCGTACTTCTTTTTTTTTTTTTTTTTTTTATTAATTTATTCTTGTTACATCTCAATGTTTATCCCATCCCTTGTATCCTCCCATTCATCCCTTCCCCCCCCCCCCATTTTCCCATTATTCCCCTCCCCTATGACTGTTCCTAAGGGGGATTACCTCCCCCTGTATATTCTCATAGGATATCAAGTCTCTTCTTGGCAACCTGCTGTCCTTCCTCTGAGTGCCACCAGATCTCCCCCTCCAGGGGACATGGTCAAATGTGAGGCACCAGAGTACGTGAGAAAGTCATATCACACTCTCCACTCAACTGTGGAGAATATTCTGACCATTGGCTAGATCTGGGTAGGGGTTTAAAGTTTACCTCCTGTATTGTCCTTGGCTGGTGCCTTAGTTGAAAGCTGTACTTCTTAGTGTGGGTTTTGTCCACTGGTGTTACGTATTAGTAATTAAACATTAAGAGGGTGGATTGTGAATAGTGATCATGGTAAAAAATGTCAGGGGGAGCAGGAAAGATGGCTTGGCTTAACAGTGTTTGTAACTCCTTCAGGGAACCCAAATTTGATTCTTGGTACCAATGTCATGTCGATCACAACTGCCTGTAATTCCAGCTCAGGAGATCCAACAGCTTCTGGCCTCCTCAGGTACCCACATGCCTGTGCATATCTACACACATACACATAAATAGAGATTAAATGATTTTTAAAAAGAGGATAATTTTTTCAGTGTTAAAAAAAAAAAAAACAACAACAAAGAGAAACAAGAATATGAGATAGGGAAAGTGGCATCTATATGAGAGCTCAGTCTATCTGATGCTCCCCCCCCCCCCCACACACACACACAAGTTCATGTCCTAAATCCTTTTGGAAATGCATTTAGTTATTTGGGGCATGTTCCCTAATATCTGTGACCATAAGAGAACAATGTTTGAGAATCTATTCTCTCCTTCCATTATGCAGGTCCCAGGAATAGATCTCAGGTTTTCAGGGTTAGCAGCAAACACCTTTGCCAGTTGAACCTTTTCAGCCCAGCTCTGATCTTTTGAGGACATGTAACTGTGCTTTACATAAACTATGGGGCCAAGAGGTGCTGACACTATGCTGTCTCTGTGAGTTCTCACACATACACTGCAGAGAAACTTACAATGCATTCAAGTTCTGTGAGGAGGTGAATGGCCATAACCGCAGGGTTTCAGGCATGCGAATCTGAGGAATCGCTCCCACACATCTATTTCCACTTTCTGACCTGTTTCTGCCTGAGAAGTATGGATGGTGCTTCCCTCTCCATCCATTTGTGTTTATTGTACATTTTGTTAGGCAACCTGAAAATGATCATTATCTTATTCTTTCCTGGATGTTCTTAGCATGAAGTTCATCTCATGGATATGTTGAACTGATCCACTAACATTAAAAAAAATAGTTACCTGCTATTCTTTGCAAGAATTCAGAGTTAACACTGACTGTACTTGTTACTAAGAACACATTCTGAAACCACAGGTGCACCTTACTGGTAACGCACATGCCCAGAACATAAAATCCATCCACTGGAAGTGATGTAGTAGATAGAGAGCAGGGGGAGGGGAGAGCAAAATAGGAAGATGAAAAGCAAAAACGTCGTCTAAGATTCAGTATCAGACTACTTGATAGCCAACATATTGGATTCCTTTCTTTGTAGCAACTAGCCTTTGTAGATTTGATGCAGCTCAAATTCCATTTCTTGCTAAGCCTTTATATATTAGTTGACTAATGCAGAGCCAATCTCTGAATGCTAATATTGTATTTAGCTACATTTTCTGAATGGAGGTTCATCTTCTCCCTTTATATGATGTTTCAAATTATTTTGTTTCATCTCAAAGTGTGATCCTTTTCTATATGTGGCTCAGATTTAATCTTTGATTTCTAGGGTCCTGGATATAATTGAACAATCTGACAATGCTACGTAGAATTAAGAAAAATAATAGCCCAACAGTTGAGCTCATGAACCCAAGTTAGACTCACCCATCACTATGTCTATCTATGGCTTATCACTGCACAGCACCTCAGAGGGGGACCCATTCAGTTCTCTGAGTTCCCTTTCTTCATAATGCAGACAGGCTGCAATGATTATACGAGTAAATGTGTCAAAATATTAAATGAGTAAAAACGTAAAAAATACTCTTATAAAAATCTTGGTACGAGCTGAGTGTTCAATCTGCAGCAGCTGCTATTACTGGTGTTTTAATTCTCTGGTGTGAGAAACTAAGGATTTTTAATCTGATGCAAACAGTCTGCCTGATCACTGTTGAAACTCATTTCTAATGTTTGAGGATTCGAATCATTCACATACATAGTTCTTCTGTTCCAGGAAAGCCCTTCTCCCTCATCTCTCACCTGTATTTGCCTCTAATCATTCATTGACTCAGTCATACCTTCAGTCATCCATCAGATATGTGCTACTTAGGTTTGACTCAGGTCTCAGGGGAAGAACAACAGAGGGAGCAAAGTAATTCCAAAATAGTTCTTCTCATGGAGTTTCTCAAGGGATGGCACTGGAGAGAGATCAAATAAGTAGAAGCACAAGTGGTCTGTCAGGGGTGGTCTCTATCATTATGAGCATACATAGTGCCACTTGATTGATCCAGTAAACTCAGAGATCTCCTTGGAAAAGTAAAGCATAGGTAATATTTCAAGCAATAGGAAGTTCTTAAGTCCAGCTGGGGAGGAAGACATTCCAAGCAGAGGAACCAGCATGTGCAAAATTTTGTAGGGCTAATCTTTAATTCTCCTCCCAAAAACTAACTTCGCAGGAGATGTGTCTCCTCTCTGGCCACTGGCTCTCCAGACCAGATCAGAGCCTTGTCCATTTGAGCTCTTCATAGCATCCGGTACTTTGTTTTTATATCTTTTCCTAGGAGTTTGTAATCTCATTAGGTTGTTTTCTGTCTCCCTCTCCCCCAGATCAGAAACACCACAAAAGCACAAGCCACGTCCTGCTGTAATTCTATTCCAGAACCAAGCTGGTGCTGAAGCCAGATCTTTTGCTCCATTCACTGAGAAACTGTGTGCTTACTGCCCTCCTTTTGAGGTTAGTTAGGGACTTACTGATTGGTTTTATTTCATTGTATTTTGTTTACCATGACATGTCATATCAAGGTTGCTTGATGAGCCAGAACCTTCTAGAACTCCACCCATTCAAGGAGCTTTCAATTATTTTCTGGCACAAAATTACCCAGATACCCCAGTACTGCAGAAGACAGAAGAGCCATAGCCCTATGAGTGAAGAGATTACAATCTCTTGCATTAGTTCTCAACATTCCTAATGCTGTGACACTTGAATACAGCTCCTCGTGTTGTGCTGACTGACCCCCAACCATAAAATGATTTTTGTTGTTAATTCATTACTTTGATTGTGCTACTGTTGTGAATCATAACATACATATCTGGTGTGCTAGATATCTGATATGAGACCCCTGTGAAAGAGTTGTTGGAAGCTCAAAGGGGTTGCGACCCACAGGTTGAGAAGTGATGATCTAATGGATGAAAGAAGAAAAGTAGATTTATAGACACCATAAAACCGTGGGTTTTTTTTTTTTCAGAACTTAAAAAAACCTTGAAGTTTATTTAGACTATGTCCCTCATTTCATAGAGGATTGAAAGATTAGAACTTGACATGACAGGCCTTTCTGCTCTACTAGTCCCTTGAAAGACGCCCTTCAGGGAAGGTTCTGGGGGCATTAAGCACACACCTGTAAAAGCAAGACTAATGAAAGCCAGTTTAGCAGTCCTTTCCTGGGAACTGAACACAGCCATTATCACAGCTATATTGTTTTGAGTCTTAATGGGAAGGCCTATTTCTAATCTTATTCTGCTTTTATGAATTGGTCACAGTGTTTTCTGACAAAGCAAGACGGAGGGGAGCTTCTTTAACACATGGAAAGTTCTTGAAACATTCCATACAGTTTAGCTTTTACCTGGATTCTGAACTGATAGGTCGGCATGAATTCATCTTAGAACCTTCTGTACATTACAAAGGAAACATTAAGACTGATTATTCAAGGGCAAAGAAAGGACTAGACACTATTACCCAGAGGAATAATGAACTCTGTACACATTTCCCCTTTCTAACCATCTCGCAGCTTGTTCCACATGCTACTCACTAGTCAAGCTTGCCAAGCAGACTTTCTGTTCTCCCAAACATGGTCTCATTCCTTGAAGTCTCGGTTTTTGTAATTTGCCTGATTGAAGAACTTGGCTGAGCAAAAGAATCATCAGAGATGATTTCTCTTGTTGCAAATTCAAAAGGCCTCGGTGCACAGCACAAACGATCCATTAGTGGCCATTGTCTGGAGTTCAGGAAAACACCTTCTGCAGCATTGTGCACTAATGTGTATGGCTTGTTCTTTCTCTTTCTTCTTCTAGGGGGGAAGCACGCCTCCCAACATATAGAATGACTTGTTTTTCAGTGTGGGGGCATTTTATGTATGATTAACTATAGTTGGGGAAAACTGTCAATCTTCAAAGCTTCTCAAAGTGTTCACACAAAATGGCACGATCAAGTTCCAAAGAGACTGAGAAAAGCTGCCACTCTTCTGAGTTTATCAGAAAGCTTAGATCAGATAAAATCACTAGAGAGAAAAAGGACAACTAAGTATTTGCTGTGCATAGCGAAATATTTTCAGAAAGGCAAGAC
Source organism: Acomys russatus (assembly GCF_903995435.1). Taxonomy (NCBI): domain Eukaryota; kingdom Metazoa; phylum Chordata; class Mammalia; order Rodentia; family Muridae; genus Acomys; species Acomys russatus. The sequence goes on along the minus strand of NC_067156.1, from coordinate 56,134,323 downwards.
AAACTCAAACTCTGACTTTCCAGTTCTCTAGCTTGCAGCTCTATTCTAAAAGCAGAGATCAAAGAGTAAGGGGACGCTGAAAAAGTACAGAGTGGGAGGTCTCACCAGATCTGGCCTTAAGAGCTAGGAAAAAGCTTAGTAATCAAGGCAGATTAACAACTGGTCTAAAGACAGACAAAAGGTTGAGTGAACAGCATAAGTCAAAAAATTGAAATATATAAGATATGTACATAACTGATTTTCAATAAAAGTTAAAGCTAATAATTCTGCATTATCTGTTTAACAGATGATATAAAATCAAACAGATTTCCAGGAAAAAAGAGAGGGAACTAAAATTCTTTCATTCTACCTAACCCAAATATAAAAGTTAGCTCCAAGGAGATCATAGTCACAAACGTATGGTGCAGCGCTATGAAACATATAAAACTATAAAAAGGAGTAGGAAGGAATTATGTGATGCTAGATTGGCAATAATATATTCAATGGAGAAGCATAATTAAAAACTATAGACTTCAACACCACCAAACCCTTTTGCCTTTGTAATCATTTCCAATAATATAAAAAGACAGGTAGGAGAGCACACGTGTGGAACCACATTCTACTCAAAGCCTAACGTCTAAAGCATCTGAGAACACCCCGAAGCTCAAGGAAAAAAAAAAAAACAATTTTACATGGGAAAAACAGTTGCACTGACTTCACCAGAGAAACGGGATGAAGTCGGTGCGTAAGTAAACAGAAATACTCTGGCAATCATTTGTCATTAATGTAAGATAATGTCAGAAACACAATTACATGTAATTCCATTGTTCACGTTTTTAAGCATGCCCATCCTGTGTTGTTGGGGGTGTGGAGTGACTGAGACTCTGGTGAGGACATAAAATTGAAAAATAATTCTGGAAAACAGATAAGCCACCTTTTGTAAAATTACACACATACCATATAACTCAACATTTCCGTATCTAGGCATTAATGCAAGGGAAATGAAATCATAGGTCCATACAAAGACTTGTACATACTGTTTATGGTGGCATTTTTTATAATAAACACAAACCTGAAAGCAACCCAATATCTATCTATAGCTGAATGAATAAGCAAATTATGTGATATGCCTAGAGAGCAGCGGTTCTGAATCTTCCTAATGTACGATCCTTTAATACAGTTCCCCATGTTGTGGTGACCTCCAACCAGTAAATTATTTTCGTTGCTTCTTCCTAACTATAGTTTTGCTACTGTTATGAATCATAATGCAAATATATGATATGCAGGTTATCTGATGTGTGACCCCTTTGACAGGGTCATCGAGTCCCACGAGAACCTCTGGCATAGTCAAATAACAAGAAATAAACTAAAGCCACGTGAGTGAACAGGTGCCATGCAATGATGCCTAGTGAAAACAGGCAGACAGAAGGGATACTCGGCCTGCACTCCAGCTGCCCAAACTTTTAATAAATCTAAAGTAATCTACAGTGGTAAAAGAAAACAAAGCAGCAGTTGCCTGCAGAGAGAAAACCAGAAAAGGAAAACGGTATAAGGAAACTTGGGAGCATTAAAGATATCATAGTCATTATTGTGATTATGGTAATTATTTCTGGAATATATAAATACGTCAAAACATCAAACTGAGCACTCTTAAGTATATACAACCTGTTGTGTGTCACCTATTCTTCAATAAGACTTCTAAAACAAAACAAAGCACAGTATATAATAAAGTTGGAAGATGGTATTTCAGAGCTCACACAGTAAAGAAATTTGAACACAACACGCAGCATAGAAAATAGAACAGCTCCTCAGAGTTGTATAGTTGAAAAGAAATCTCAGTGTAGATCAGCTCATCGAGAGTGATCACGCACCCACTATGTTCAGGAGTCGGTTCTAGCACAACCATACACAATGTGCCAATTAACAAAACTGACAAAGACATGACAGCACCTTTTAAGGTACCTCATAGAGGCTTGCACAAAATGCCCTGGAAGGACAGAGAAAGTAGGTTTAGCCTGCCATGATGCTCAAGGAAAGATTTCGCACAGAACATTCTCTGAGAATGAGCTAAGCCAAGAAGAAGGAAGAAGAGTCAGTGTTCTAAACTAAAAGAGACTCATGAATTCAGATTCATCAATGAGAGCTGATAATGCCAGTGGGATGGAGAGTTGTAGTCAAGCTCCATTTAACAAATAGTCACTAAGTGGTTTCTATAGAGCTGGCTGCATCAGACTGGATAACAGTGAGGTTTCTAACCTCAAACCCTTCCAGTGAAGAAAGGAATCCTTCTAGAGAATTCTGATAGTCCTATAGTGGCCAACAAAGACCACATCAGAAGAAACCACACTATATCCCCTGACCCCAGGTGGGAAGGCTTTATTCTGGAGACAAAAGAAAGCCATCAAGAAAGTTAAGCTAGCATGGGGAGGCTTGCCTAAAGAACTTGGCAGACCTGTTAAGAGACAAAGCCTAAACCAGGCGTGACGGCACACACTTGTAATCCCTGCACTCATGGAGGCAGAGATAGGTAGATCTCTGTGAGATCAAGGCCTGCATTGTCCACAAAGCAAGTCCAGGACAGCCAAGGCTACATAAAGAAATCCTGTCTTGAACCCCCCCCACACACACACACACATGCAGAGTGAGAGAGAGAGAGAGAGAGAGAGAGAGAGAGAGAGAGAGAGAGAGAGAGAGAGAGACTAGAGAGAAGGATATTAGTTGACTCGTTATTACACAAAATAGGACTGGAAATGAGAGACTAACACAAGCAGTGGCAGAGCCCATGGTGAGTTCACAAAAAATCATTGTTGAATGTGAACTAGTTAAGAGTAAAGTCGGTGCAGTGCGGTGAAGAGTACAGCTCTTTATACTAGCCAGCAGGCCCACAGACAGGTGAACGCTGGGTGTGGACTGTGTTCTGAGAATCAGATGAAGAGAACAGTTGAAAGTTGAAAAGTCAAAATCCCCCTTGTATTTGTTAGATGGGGAAATAGCTTAGGTTTTGCCTAAGATACCCTTTGTCCTAGCTAGTTCCCATTTTTACTGACTTCTCTAACATGGGCAGGCTCTTTCTAAGGTACTTCCCAAACAGGTACCAATGTGACAGCATAAACTCAAAATACCCGGCCAAGGGATACTGAATTCCTAAATATTTTAGAATTAGCAGTCCTTTAATTACATTATTAGCCCTTCTGAAATGTCAAACATATAAAATATAGTGTAAGAAAATAAAATGTAAAAACCATAACACCCAAAATTATATTTAACTCAGGAGCTAAAATTATAGAAATCTCCCTGTAAATGTAATGGGCTCCCTAAACAAGCCTACACTGTTTAGAGTTTAGAGAAACAAAAGCAGTAAACTAAGAAGCACTATCTTTGTGTGGATAAGTAAGCAGGAATTTAGTACCGCTCACTGCAAAATTAGAACTCTGAATTTTAGACTAGTGATGACACCACTTGTCTCAAAGTATTGTTTTGTTTTGTTTTTTAAGACAAGGTGTGCAACAGCCCTGGCTGTCCTGGAACTGCCTTTGTAGACCAGGCTGGCCTCGAACTCATAGACATCTGCCTGCTTCTGCCTCCCTGAGTGCTGGGATTAAAGCTGCGCACCACCACTGCCAATCTCAAAGTATTTTAAAGTGCAGAGACACAAACTTTCACCTGCACTTCCCATGAGCCTAAGACCTGACTTACTCATAAGGACCACATGTCAATTCAGCTGACGTGTGTGAGAAATGGAGGCCTGATACATAATAAGACAGGCCAAATATCCTGGCTGCTCAAGAGGACAGAGAAGCATCTCACCAAGCTCTGCCATGACTCCTTGCCCTTCCTCTCTTGTGGAAACAGGTATTTACAAGTCGCCCTGTGCTAAACGTGCCCTTGATTTCTCCCCATTGAGTGAAGCTGAAAACCCTAGCTTCCACTGATGTTAGAACTCAAACAATGAATGTAGCTGTCACACCTTTAATCTAGGGTGTTAGTACGGGATAGAGAATCCTTGTATTTATGCAGACATAAAAAGGCCCAAGAAAAGATAATTACATGATAAAAAGAAAGACAAAAATAAAAAACCCCAGAGTTGTCAATTGGTGCTGGTGGTGGCGGTGGACCCTGGCTCCCTTCCTCCCTGTCCCCTCCTCTTCCTCTACCACTCTGTATCTCTGTTTCCTATCTTAGAAAAGTGAAAACATAGCGCCACTCCATCAGCTATCTGGGTTCTGGATCTCCACGTGAATACTGTGACTCCCCAGACCAAGAGCAGCTCAATCATCATGCAAATGGTTTACGTTTCACAAGCTGAGCCAAGAAGCAGAGGAGGCAACTGAGTGTGGGCAGCAGGTAGAGGGCGTGGTGACATGTTCAAAGCAGTTCTCCCCTCAAACAGCGAGGCCTGCGGACCGTGTTTAGAGAACCTACGCATATCCATCTAGAAAATCGTGTTCGGGGTGGACGCGTTCCTTAGCATGCTCAGTAAGTCACGGTGCAAGCAGGAATCCTCCAGGCATGTTTCACCCAAGGCGGAAAGCACGTGTGTAGAATGTTAAGGTAGAGTAAAGCAAAACAGCCTTGGGGTGCGTTCAACTCCGATCAGAAGGTTGTAGCCGAAAATTAGAAACAAACTTCGACAAGGTGATTGACACAGGGGTTTGTCCCTGCGGTTACGTGGCTTACTACAATGTCATTTAGCTTCCTTCTCAGACACCCAACGAAAATTTCCTGAGTGCTGTGCTCACCTACTCAGTGGGACTTTTGTGGCTGTGTAAGAACTGTTTAAATCCTCTATCCGAGGATAGACGCCCACATGGGCCCGCGATGACCAGGCGTTGGGAGACTCCGGGTCAGTAGCAGGTTTTTTTTTTTTTTTTCTAATATAAATGTAAGTCCTTTGGGCGTATCCTGCACCAATAATATATACTGAGAGTCTCACCCTTGTTTTTGCTCCCACGAGTCGCAAGAGTATTCAGCCATAAAGATATTTTCTACCGTCTCCCGTTGAATATTTTACAAACATAATGGGGCGAGGTCCGCATGAGCTGAGCCGTGCTCACTGCTTACATCTGTCAGAAGTCTTTAATAAAACTATCCGCAATTCATTTCTGAGCTCGGGATTTCAGGAGAGGGAACACTTTTATGTGCTAAAATACTGATTTGGAATTGTCTTTGAGGAGCTGGGGGACCATTACAGCAATCAAATCCAGGAATTATATGCAGCCACTCCGTTCAGTGCTTACTGCCTCTAAATGAAGCCATCTTAGGAGAGACTTTGTGCAGCCTTCACTTTACACTCAAGTTCAATCACCATGTTAGAAGCAGGGTCTGAAATTTTTACTAATCTTAGCGTGAATGTGTTTTGTGGCATTATAGAGGGTCCTACTCACCAAGTCCACTGACTAATGTAATATTTTTATTCAGAAGGGCAAGAGGAAACGACACTTCCCCTGTGAGCTTGCTAAATCACAGGAGCCCCGGACGTGAGTCCTTACAAGCAAAGATATTATAAAAGTGTAGCATCTTCTACAGTCGTACTTTAAAGGAAAGGGCCTTCCATTGTTCCTCACTTATGGTTCACAGCTACATCCCGGGCAATTTAGAATGTAAATGAAAGACTAAATAACTAAATGCCAAATTACAATCTCCATGCTTCGATCTCAATGCGCCACTGCTGGATGGGGCTCTTTAATATTCCACAACGCCTGTGACAACTACTCCAAGTGTTGGATATGCAATTTCAATCTCTTTTTCTCTGAGTCTTTGTACCTTTTAGTCTAACAACAAAGAGGAACAAAGATCCTAATTATACCCATAATCATTATTATCTGAAGAAGTTCCCAGTAATTAAATTTTAAAGAAAATTTATTTAATGAGCTTTCTACAGTCACATCCAAGCAATACACATTCAAGTAGATAGTGATTAGTATGAAATAGCACTAATTTGAATGACTTGATAAAAGCTCCTACTTCACTACTATGTTTTTAATAATTGTGTAATTACATAGAGAATTATTCCTGTAAATATCGCTTGTTTTATATAGAATTGAAGACATGAAGATGTGTTCTATCTGGAACAAATTTCCAATATTTTGAAGCTGTATCTTCTTGTATCAGCTAAAAAGTTAATATGTACGTCTTAATTACCCAAACACACACACTCTTGCATTGGAATATACACCTTTCATTTGCATGCCTTGAGAATAAGTGCTTAGCTCAGTCAAAGCTGAGGTGGAGAGAAAATAAATCTTCGCTGAAGGAGAGCATGGTCATTACCAGTGAATGAAAATGAAAGGCGTATTTCGATGAACATGTCCTAATTATCCCATAAGAGAGGCACGATAATTGGCATAGACTATATGGATGTTGTCACGTCTATATCATTTCCAGTGATTCATGGAGCTTTAGAAATGGTATCATGTAATATTGTGCATTTGTTCTTTTAATTTCAGGGCAAAATAAAACGTTGATCTTAAATACAACTATAGAAAAAGAAGTACAGCTCAACGAAGACCTCAGTTATGTGACGATTTTGTGTTTCAAATCTTGTGACTAAAGTACCAACAGATATATCACATATTCACAAATGAGACCAGGCACAATAAAACAAAGGAGCCGTGTCGTGGCCAGGGACCTGGAAGACTTATGCTCAACAACTAGGAAGCCGGTCCAACCTTCAGTAAATCCTTGATACCCTATAGGCATCAGCTACTTCTTTTGTAAAACAAGATTACATACAAAGTTTGTAAGAACACTCTCAACTTTAAACACAAATTTTTTTAGTGCCAGTAGCTCTGTGAGATATTCACACCATTCTTATAAATAGAGTCATTTGTTCAATATGCTCCCCCTTTCCTAAAAGCAAAAGAGAGTATGTCTTTCTCTTAAAATGAGATCATTGGACTGAAAGCATCTAATTCAACGGTAGCCACAAAAACATTCACACAACATTGTGTTCAACACACCAACAGTACAGTCAGGCAGTGCAAAGACACAAAACAAGATGGGCAGACAAATACTATAGAAACTACAGACTTAATGTCATGAAAATCAAATTTAAGTGGCCCTGCGTTCTAACAGCCATCAAATATTTCTTTTCTTCCTTACTCAGTTTTTTCTCTGGAGAAAGTGAACGGTGTGTAAGGTTAAGATAGGTGGGTGTTATCTCAATCTGTCTTCACTAACACTTCATCAGGAAGAACTAACTGGCCATGGTTGTGACCTTTAACCTTCAGAGACAGTGCCTTCGCTGACTGGAGGTGGGTAAACAGAGCTGGGTGACTGGCAGCAATGCCATGGAGCACCTGCTGGAAAACTCACGTCATCTCAGTCCCTCTGAGTGGCCAAAGGGAAGTGCGGCTCCCTTTGAACTAACATCGCTGTTTGACTAGGCATTGTTTGACTTCCTTTTCTGGTCTGCACAATCACTAGGTGCCTGTCTGTTGTTGTCAACATGGCAGAAGGGAGATATTTATTTTTCTGGGAAGACAGTGGTTTCCCTATACTTTGATGCATGCTTAGTAGGGGGAGCATTTGTTATCATTTGCCTAGAGAAATAGATCCAAGGGCCGCCGGCACTGGCCTCTCTGAGGTTGGGCACTTTGTAAGGCTCATGGATCCTTTCGGGAATCCAGGGCTGGAGCCAGCCAATGAAGTAATGCCTGTGGGGGAGATGCAGAAAGTATGCCTCCAAATCCATAGCAAGTGTTTTTGCGAATGTTTAAAAAGAATTCAGGAATTCATTGTAGGCATGGCCAGCTTGTTAGCCCCCAATGGCTCTGATCAAATTGTAGGTTTTGAGCCCAGTTAAGCAAGTCAATAGGACTCTGAAGGCCTGTACTATCTGGGCAGTCTCTTCAGAGAAGCAAAGCACCAAGAGATAAGGAGGCCATTAAGTCCCCCTTCCTTCATTAGAGTGCATCAAAGCAGGGTTGGCTAAATGTGCCATCAAACTCAATGGGATCCTTTTGTGAAATTTTCTTCAGATAACATAGAGAACAAAATCATAAAACTTTAACAGACAAAATGAAACAAACCCAAAATATTATAAATATGGAGAGTTTCACAGAGTCCCTGATGCTTCAAGCTCACATTCATGAGCTACTTTGTCTTGAATTATATTTAATTTCCTTACATTCAGTAGCTCCCACATTTCACATGACTGTCTTAAGTTCATGAGTTCACGTTCACTTTTGAGGTGATTTAAAAAAAATAAGATACAAAAAATTAACATCTATCAAAAAGGATAATTTATTTGTGCATGAGACTGGGATAGAGCCATTTCTTCAATAAATGTGTTACTAAAGCAAGCAGAATTCCGTTTGCATCACCTTCGGCTTCTCCTGAAGATAAAACAAGCCAATTCAAAAGGAAGAAGGATGCCAAAGATAAGTTTGACAGTGATTCATTGTGAATCCACGGAGGCTCCCTTTTCCTCTCTGATTTTATTTTCTATGCCCATGATGTGTGAGAAAAAAATGCTTGTGCAGAAAAAAATAAATAAAAGCTGAAGAAAATGGATTTTGATTAGTAAGGAAATGGTCCTGATTGTGTATCCAATGCATCTCATTCTTCAGCTTTCCTTTCAAAGGCCTTTTCTTTCACGTCTTGCACTTCCCGCACGGCTAATGTAGCCTAATTTGTTGGTTCTGCTTTCAGGGCGAGCATTCGCCGTCTCTACCTACACTCCCTCCCCCACTTTAATGTTCCACGAGCTTTTGATGCTGGTGGTTGTTGATATATGTTTTTTATGAAGTCCCTGAGATTGAAATGACACCTTTCTGTCAGCTCATCAAGGTACTTAAGAGCCCATTCAGCGTCATTCGGTTCAATTGTGCACTCACAGAGCAGCCTACTAGGTGCTGGGCAGCGAGCTAGTCACCACCAGCAGGAACTGCAGGGCCTCAGTTTATGGGTTAACTCTTTTTAGTGCCATTTTTGTAGACTGTCTTTTACTTCTGCCACCTTGTTTCTGTTAATGCCATCATAGACTTTGCAGTTTGAATAAACAACATCTTAGAGCAGTTGGTAACAAACTGTACCATTGTTAACGGAACAGTGGACTTTGACTGCAAAGCGTGCCTAATGACCAGAACAAGACACTGTTTCCATCCCCATGTCTGAATCCAGCAACTCAGTCAGTTGGCATTTAATTAGTTAATAAACAGACCGTTTCGTTGAGCGCATGCATTAGCATCTGACACCGGCTGGCAGACGAGCCTTCTTGATTGATTAAAATATACATTTAAATATATTCCCTTAATTTATATCAGTTGCAAAGTGAGGCAGTTATCTTTATAACTGAGAGCATTAGCGTAAATTATTTAGTATCTTCATTCTAATTTGCACCATATTATAATATCTATCTTGATCGCAGAACTAAATAAATCATCCGTCCCAAATTATAAGCACGTCTTGAATCCTAAGGTGTTTATAGCGCGTTTCCCATCTTTGCTTCATAATTTTTCCAAAAGGGGCTGAAACACTAAGAAATATTAATAGGCTTCTTAAGTAGAGATGATATGCCTTTTACAACTCCATGTCCATTTCCCCAAGAATGAAAAGCTTGGATCTGGTGTATAAACATTTTAATGTTTACTCCCAAACTGAAAATGGGTAATAGTCCTAGCTGTCTGCAGATGGAGGGAGGTTTGAGGTTAGTATCACCGGCTGCTTTTGTGTTTGTTTTTAATCAGTAAGGAAAATTTTCCATCACACATCACTTACTAGAATAGATTATGTAACTTGCTTTCTACATGGTCCCTGGATCTAATGGTATAAAGGAAACAAGATTTACCAGTAGTCATGTTTCAGGGATGAGCAACATCTATAAGAGCTAAGCTAAAAGTAACTGAAATAGCTATTTGTACAAATACATGCGAAGAGACTGTTTTGAAACTAATTTTGCTGGTGATAAAATATACGTTGACTATTCAAAGTATAGAAAAGTAGGAAGAAAAAATTCAGTTTCTTATGACAGCACTATTCAAAACTATAATGGTTTATTTTGACGTGGTTTTGGTGGGTTGCAGGCTATCGTAGCAGGGAAGTCACAACACAGTTCATGGTGGAGGAGATATGTGGCAGCAACTCTTCACATTTGAGACCGACCAGGAAGTAGAGAGAGTAGGCCAGAACTAGAAAACAAATATCAACCTTCAAAGATGTAACCACTAGTGACATACTTCCACCAGCCAGTCCTCACATCTCAAGGTTCTGAAAATCCTCCCGATACTACTAGTAGCTGCGGCCCCAGTGTTTAAGCATGTGAGCCTGAGTGGGCTGTTTCAAGTTCAAACTGTAACATAAAGTCTTATTGGGATTCAGCTATCGTCATTTGCTTACACGTTACTCATTTGCACTATGATGAGCAGGGATGAACAGTGATAGCAGAAACCGTGATGCTTAAAACGTAAAATATTATCTGGCCTTCTACAGAAAAGTTGGCGGATATTCCTTCTTGATACTGTAAAATTTCTGGAAGTGTGTGTGTGTGTGTGTGTGTGTGTGCAAAAGAAAGACAGGCACACAGAAAGAGACTGAGATTTATTTTCATGTGGTCAAGAGAAAGAGAGATGACAGATTGGGGGGGGAGAGAGAAAGAGAAAGAGAGAGAGAAGGGAGGATTTATTTTTCATGTGGTCCACCTAAAAATACTAGTTACTGGAATAGAATTGAAAATTGAAGAAAGGGAAAATTGAAGGACGGCTTCCATCATTGCGTCTAATCTACAAGAGGTTCATCTAATAACCAAAGAATTATATAGACAATAGTGTTACAGCTCAGGGCACATGGCTCACAAATCAAGCTTAATGACAGACAAATGCCATCCTCCAAAGTAAAGTAACTCTAAATTGTTCCCAGTCACGTGGGAATCTGAAAGTAGTTGTTGGATTCTAATGATGCTGATATCATCTGTGACGCTTAGTTTTCTTTTCTTTTTAAAAATATTATATTGATTTATTCATATTACACCTCAATGGTTATCTCATCCTTTGTATCCTCCCATTCCTCCCTCCCTCCTGCTCTCCCCCTACTCCCCTCCTCTATGACTGTGACTGAGGAAACATCCTCCCCCTGTTTTCTAATATGGCTGATATCTCCGATGAAGCTGTTGTACAGAGGTAAGCATTACTGTTTTTTTTTTCTATATGTTTTCAGTACAATTTGTTGCTACTTGCCATTCAGTTGTTTCTTTAAGCTGCCAGGGAAGCACCTGAAGGCTAATATCAGCAATAGCCACGGACACTCAGGCAGTCAAAATGAGTGGCAAGACTGAAGGCATGTTCAAGGTCTATGTAGATGCAGAAGGGATAGCTTAAAAGTTGGTTCCTGGCAAGCACTTAGTGAACTGAAAGATTCGGCTTAGACTACACTGCTAATAGCAAGCAGCATCCTCATCATTCATTGAGGCTTGATCTCTGATGGAGACTGGTACTTCCAAAAATCTCTCCTTCATGCTGTTAGTTTGTAACAATTTAAATAAATAAATGAATAAATAAAATAATCTGGGAGTAAGGGGAAAATGGGAGGGAGAGAGGAATGGGAGGATACAAGGGATGGGATAACAATTGAGATGTAATATGAATAAATTAATAAAATATTTTTTAATTAAAAAATTTGGACCTTTTCTGATTTCCGTAAAAATTGAAATTCCAAATATCTAAATTCACAGATTTTTTAATCTCTGGTATTTAAGTGTCAGTATACAATAGACTATTACAAAATTTAACATTAAAAATTTATTATAATAGTATTAAGTGTCTAATGTCAAGGTAGATAACTCCACCAATGGCACTATATACTAACATTGGCTTGGAATTTGGAAGTTCTTTTGAACCTTATTTGCTTAACATTCATATGTCCACTGAAAGCCATTAAGAAAGCCAAAATCACACAAGAACCTGAACAGGAATAAGGTATATATTAATACAGAGTTAAAAATAACATAAACATAACCAGTAAGAAGTCAGACAGATGACAAAAGGTACAAGAGTCACAGATACAAATGGAAGCCTTTGATAGAATTCAGCTACATTTTTATCACCCCTGCCACAGTGAGGGCTTTATAATTGGCCATTTCTCCATTATAGGCTTTTGTTAATCACTCACTCAACACATATCTATGGAGGATCTTTGTTAAACCTATCTTCAAAATCTGGAATAAAAGATAAAGATGTCTGATCTAGTCCATAAGAGAATAAATCTGCAGTTGATAGAAAAGAAAGTGGGAAGCCAGTCAAAGGCAGTAAGCTGAGCGAGACACCAGAGGTGTTTGATGAACACAGTGGCCAAGAACCAGAAAGAGGCTGAATTCATCCCAGGTAGATGAAGGCTATAAAGGGCCAAGGCCCTGCCAGGAAGACAACACCTTGCCGCATCTTAGCCTGGACATGTTACAGAAAAGTGATACAGCCTTCTCTCTGTGAGTACAGTACAGGCCCCAAAGCTCTGGATCATAAAGAACAACTGGCTAGAAAGCCAACAGCTCCCCAAGGCTGGACCTTCCAGGTAAGCCAGCACTAGACTGAGAAGTTACTTTCTGATTTAAAAAAGAATCCAAGACTTGGCTCTAAGAATTACTATTTCCCTGTTTCCTCAACCAGTTTTTAAACATGCTATTTTGGTTTGTCATTCTGAATATTTGAAGATGATGAAATTAAATCCTTGCATCTGAGCTTGAAAGAAGCATCAGACTGAAAAAAGAGAATAAATATCATTTTTAAAAATAATTAACTTTCACCCTCTCTGTCTTTTTCAAAAAACAAATGTGACTCTGGAGCATGACCAACATAACACACAGATGATGAGAACATCTGAGCCGCATCTCTGGTGAGCTTGCTTTTCAACCAAAGCAAAGAGAAATACCTGCTGGTGGATGACCAAAGAGAAGTGATTGAGAATGTATTGTTTTGAGGAGAAGGAGAAAAAGAAGGATCCAGAGGATCTTAGAAACCTACAAGAAGAACATCGTAATGGGTGGATCAGGGCCCAGGGGTGTCTGCTCAAACTATTGCACTAACCAAGGACAATGCAAGTAGTAAACACCAAACCCCTACTCTGATCTAGCCAATGGACAGGACATCCTCCACAGTTATGTGGAGAGCAGGAACTAACTCTGACATGAGCTCTGGTACCCCATATTTGATGACCTCCCCTTGGAGGGGAGCCCTGGTGGCACTCAAAGAAAGAATAGGCAGATCACCAAGATAAGACTTGTTAGCCTGCGACCATAAAGTGGGGGAGGAGATCCCCCTTGGACATGATCTTAAGGGACGGTAATAGGGTAGGGGTGGGAGGGTAGGAGGAATGGAAGCATATGAGTGATGGGAGAACAATTGAGTTGTAACCTGAATAAATTGATTAAAAAAAAACATGTTGCTCTATCAGAAGACCCGGGTTCAGTTCCCAGCATTCACATAGTATATATATATATATATATATATATATAGATAGATAGATAGATAGATAGATAGATAGATAGATAGATAGAGAGAGAGAGAGAGAGAGAGACAGAATGTACCATTTTGGTCCATGTCTGAGTATCCTTCTGTTTCAAACCACCGTAGAGGACAATAGGGTCCACAATTTTTTTAAACTAATAAGAGTTCAGTCTTCTCTTATAAATGTCTTAGAAGCTGCTTAGAGCACAAGAGGAGAAGGCTCTAAGGGCTGGCATTGACTTTCAGAGAAGTTGTGTCCTTTAAACACAGAGATAGAAGAGGTTCTTGAATGTTCTGCAAAGCCTGGCATTCGTGTTCTAGAGAAAATCCTTTCCTACCTCAGGCAAGTGTTGGCTCTAACATGTCTTCATCGTTCTAGAGAAGTTCAGTATATTGGTTATAGATGGCTAGAGACATATTTCAGCATGTAAGAACACTTGCAGTTTTTGCTGAGGATCAGTGTTTGGATCCAGCTCCCATGTCTAGCGGTTCACAATTGCCTGTAGCTCCAGCTCTGGGGAATCTGATGCTGTCTTCTGGCCTCCAAAGGCACCAGAACTTATGCGTACACACACACACACACACACACACACACACACACACACACACACGGACACACATGCACACATACTATTAAAAATAATTAAAATAATAAGAATTTTTTAATTAAATAAATCTTTTAAATGTATAAACATTTGAGTGTGGCGGCACACACTCTTAATTCAATCATATGGAAAGTAGAGGCAGACGGGTCTCTGAGTTCCAGGCCAACCAGAGCTACATAGTGAGATTCCATTTCAAAAAAAGTAATTAACCAATTAGTAACCTGACTATAAAAGGCTGTGGGGTGTAAGGTTAATTTGACATGGAGGTAGAGTAAGCAGTAGTTTAAATGGCACAGATTGAAAACTGACTTCCTGTTTATCAGAAATACCTCATAATGCCTCAATGACTTACTTTATTTCCTGGCATTTTACCATGCCTCATCTTTCTGTATAATTTTATAAATGTTGATGGGTTTACTGATTTAAAAACCTTTCATTGGGGCTGGGAACTATATGCTCCTTAAAGAGCTCCTATTGACCCATCACTTGCCCCTGGGACCTTAGTTAAGATTCTGCTTGAAAAGGGTCTTTTAAGTACATACATGAGCTAACCACGTTAGCTTATGTTTCACCTTGAGTGTTAACTTGCCTGAATTGAGAAGCACAAGATGACATATAAACTACTACATATGGTTTATCTGTGAGGAGGCCTCAAGAGAGGATTAGCGGAGAAGGGGAGACCCACCTTCCATATGGATGACCCTACGCGAGATGTTGAGAACCCAGATAGGATGAATGTGAGAGCAGCATAGATGTGGGAGAGGAGGAATACTACCTCACCAGAGACCCAAACATGGAGCCAGTTACCCAGGGACTGGTGCCACGGAAACCAGGCGTCCAAACTAAACCTTCCTGAGTGGTTCTCTCGCATACTTTGTCACAACCCAGTCTGACTGAGGCACACTGTTCTGAGCACTTTATAAACCTCAGTTCCACATTTTCTTAAAATTAAATCCTCTTCTAAAATAGATAACAGCTCCAAGTACTTTGCAAAAACAGGAAATGGAGATGCAGGAAGATAAAGCATTGCCTGGACAACCCAGCTAGTGGGGACTGAAGCCTGGTGCAGTACCGAGGGCAGTCTGACGTGCAGCCGTACGATCGCAGCGGATTTCTCAGGTCTCCCAACCAATTCTCACTCGCTTCAGAGTATCACGTATGTTTTTGCTATCTGTGTTCTTGTTTCGGTAAACTTGGGTGGGATCTTGTGAGTTAGAAGACACGATGCAGTCTGTAGGGGACTACTAGAAAGTCTCTTCAAGTAGTCACTGCACTTGGTGGGGCTGATGGAAATCATGGAAGGAGAGTCGAAAAATTAAAGGGAAGCAAGCTGTTGGTACCACCAGCCTTTCAGGCACCTCTGCATGTCCTTTTTACTTTAGCTGCACACAATTTCCTCCATGAATAGTTTTGACATTTCTATTTTAAGATCTACTCACTGTGAATTCATATCTTTATTTGTAAATTTATCAAGACTGATCAAAATTCCACATATAAAAAGAAGAAAAAAGAAATAACTTCTAAAGCACCTACTAAGTGTTAGGCATCGTGGCCTATAGTGTGGCTGTGAGCCACGTGGACTCTAAAGCATCCATCTTTTTTCTTCTGCTGGAGCTTCAAATGAGGGTGCTGCTCACTCACAATCAACTCTAGCTGGCCACTGGGTCAAACAGGCTTCAGGCACAGCTGTCATTTTTCATCTAGTATTCCTGGTGTGACCATAGAGCAGCTCCAATTGCTCAATACTCAAGAGAGTCAACAAAACATCTAAGGAGCACTTGGAAAGAGAATAAAAATTTTGATTGTTGTTGTTTAAACTGTTTCTATTCACACCCCATGACGAAAAGTTACGCCACCAATAATAGCACTGTGGGAGGGGATCTGACACTCCAGAGTTGGGACATTATTCCAGGAAACGCTGTATTGTCATTGCTCTTACAATCTCAGGAAGTGACGCTATAAGCCAAGTGTAGACATCAAGAAGACTGACTCAAGGGAGGGCAAGATGGCTCAGTGAGTGAGTAAAGGTGCTTGTTATGCAAACTTGGCAACCTGAGATAGAGCCCTAGATCCCATGGAAAGGTGGGAGAAGAATGCTAAGTCCACAATGCCCTCTGGCTTCCACACACACTATGTCCCATGCACATCACCCCACATGCAATAAACACATTTTAAAATTTTTAAAAATTAAAGAATTCTGTCCGAAAAAAAGCTATTGAAAGGCAGGTGTAATGAGGCTCAGTACTTAACCTATTTGTCATTCTTCTATTATGTCCTTTCTGTATGCCCTGGGTCATGCCTAATTTAAAGAGAAAGTTTGTGTCTTCGAGCTAAAATATCCCTTTAAATAATATATTAATATCCAAAAGGATGAGATTGTGTTTCTGGATTGACAGCATTTTTTAAGTTACACTTGCAGTGCTACTTACAATGAGTGCTACCTTAGAGCTGGAAGCATTGAGGTGGTTCATGCTACTATGCTTATTCTTCACCACTTTCGAGGCTGCAAACTTAAAGATCAATGCATTCCCGTGTGGAGTTTGATGCTGGCTACTTCTTGGCTCCAGGCAGCCAAATTCTTGCAGTATCCCCACATGGTAGTAAGCAAAGCAGAGACATACTCTGTGTCCCATCTCGTGAGAACATCCGTCCCATTGTTTGAGTTCCATACTCCTGACATACCCACCTCCCAAATGCCCTACTTTGGAAATGAGGATTTCAACCTATGAATCTTGATGGATGTGCTCAGCATCCCAGAGATACAGGAAAATATACCTGGTTCAATGCAATCCCTCACAAAACTACATGGCGCTGTCTATAGTTTACAGGCAGAGAAGAGCCTGCCCAGATGGAAAGGTTAATGGTAATACTGACCATAGGTTGGGGCTGCCAATGGTTATTTTACTGCCTGGGTTTCAGTGTTCAGATTCTGTAAAATGGAGATGAACCTATGTACAGCACAGAAATACTGATGGGATTGCATGCATGCAGCCCCTGAAAGCTTTCAGACCTATAATCTCTAAGGAGACCAAGCTTGCCACCAACTGCCATCTTTCCTACAAGAGTGCTTGAAATGCCTGCCTTTTTTTAGCGCATTATTAGCTATGACTCCCGGGGACTGGCCAAGCACACCTAGGTGATCTGCACTCCAAGGACAGCGGTTTGTAGTTGAAATCAGTTTGTATTTCTATGGCATCCAGTGCCCATCGATGGTGCTGACTGGGTATTTGTGTAAGTGAACAGTCTTCGACAAGTTGTGAGACATCCAAGACCACTGGGATTATTCTCTGTGAACTGGTTGGAACAGGATGTAGGCTGCAAACAGCACCTGCTCATGAAGATCTAGCGGGAGAAGCATAGGATTTTTAATAATGGAACTCCACTCAGGCGCAGTCTCTCCCGTGATGATATTTATGACATTCGAGGTAGCAGAAGAAGACGACTCCTGAGAGAGGAAACACTGGACTGGGAGATGGAACGAAGATTTGGAAAGACTGGTATTTGTACAGAATGCATGGCTAAAGAAGCCCGCATGCTGTGTGATGCATGCCTTTTTGCTGTACACTAAGTCATCTGAGAGCTTGTAGAAGAAGATTTTGTCCTTAGGAAGCAATTTTCAGTCAAGTTCCAAAATAATGTCAAATAATTATCTTTTTAAATACATGTTTATGCATTGTAATTAACTTTAGAATCGGCATTTCCAATCCCCAGTGCCTAAGAAATCCCTGGTAGTGAGTTAGTTATTTGGGGAAGGGCATTCATTCTGGGCCTGTAAATTTTATTTAAAATTGAGCCGTCTTCCTGCTGTTTGCTTAACAGTCCCTGTGTTCTTTGCAGGAAAGCAATGCATCTCCCCAAATGCACCTAACTCACTACCAGTGAGCAAGTTGGATGCAGAGGCCTCAGTATGTAATACCAAGATAAAATTTGTAGACATGAACACATGCCTAGAGCGCAGGATTTCGTTCATAGCCAAGATGTATATGTGATTTCTGCCTTCTGGAGCTCTCAGCCCAGCTTAACACCCATTCCATGGAGAGGGTGACTCGGAGCTTACTTGGATGGATAGTGAACAGAGAGAATCCATAAGTACTCCCATTTCAGGGAAGGGTGCTTAAACATAAGTTCATAAAGCTACACGTGTAAACTCAGCTTACTCGGGTGACAAAGCAGAAGGGTGGCAAGTTCGAGGCCAGCCTGAGCTACTGCTACCAAACGAGTTTAATGTCACCCTGGGAAACACAGCAGTATTCTGTCTCAAAATGGTCTGTCTGGCTCTGTGTGTGTATAGAGTAAAAGCTATTGGGCAATTCTGATGTCTTGTGCCAGTGGGGTCACACATGTGTAAAACGAGGAAGAAGTTGAGTATTGAACTTGATTTGAGGGATGTTCCTAAGTCCTAGATTCCTGTTACTCTTTTTTCCTGTTCACGTATCTTATCTTCTAAATTGGTTTCCATAAATTATTATTCCTTTGGTTATCTTCCCTTTGCTGGGTGCATGCGCTAGGATGCAAGGGCTTCCTTTCTGTCATGGGATCCTGAATTACCCTGCATTTGCTGCTTCTGTATTAGACCCATGGCTCCTACCACAGAGCCAAACATGAGAGCCAGCTTTCCATTAAAATTTCAGGTTAAAAATATAGAGGCACTAGTGGCCCCACTAGGGAGAACGAATACAGTTGGAAAAACTTCCCACATTGTGCTCAAAAGCAATAAAGAAGATACAATGGAGAATCTAGAAAAGCAAAGAACTGAATTTCTAGAACAATTGCTGCTGCAGCGGACACTCTGAATTCTGTAAAAGGTCTAATGTCTGTGCTTTGGACAACTGCCCATTAGGCCTTAATTTGACAATGTGACAATGTTGCAACCCAGTATAAAGTGATGTGAACTCATATCACATTTTACAGAGAGGGTCAGCCTTGAAAGCAAATGACAGCCACATACCTCCCACCCTACCTTCCTGGACCCTGGAAACCTACAAAACCAATTATAGCAGGCTGCACTGCATTACAGCATTCAAAAGCTATAACCAATTGTTATAGAAAGAAAATTGAGCCACATGCTACAGCTCCTTCCCCCACCTTCCATTAAATCATAATAGTATCTTTGGCCTAATGTCCCCTGTGAGACGGGTTGCGGTGATTTGTGTAGAAATTCTCACTTGACAAGCAGCTGCGAAAGCAAGCTTGCCGGGGTGACAGGCAGAGCAGCGCGCCATCCACCCAATAACTCAGAAACAAAAAGCAAATCAATAGACATAATATTGCAAAACACTGCAGCAGGATAAACACAACTCTCACATCTATTTGATTTTTCTCCCTCATCTGTCAACACAATTGAGAAGTCGCGCTTGCTAATTGTCTTCAATTGGCAGACTCTTCCGACTTTGACTGGAGCCGCGACACTTGGATGTCACAGTCTTCGCGGCTCGTGGTCGCCAGCCTGGCAGCCTTGGAAGCGGCCTCCATTTTGGGCAGGATGCGTTCATCTGCACGACTTCTCTCTGGATGAGGCCCGCTCTCCATTATGCCGTTCTTCTCATCATTAGCACTGACTGACGAATCTGTGCCATGTTCTCTGTATCCAAAATATTTGAGGGAGGCAAAGAATCCCAGGAAGTCTATGAAAATGCGCTTCTTTTGCCAGCTAGCATTTGCAACTGCCAGACTTCCTTGCATTCAAATTAGATTACCCAGCAGAGAAAGGACAGAGAGACTGGTTTCAAACTAAGCTTTCTTTTGTGGCTATAAAGGGCTATAGTTTCTTTCTTTGCTTTTCTTTCTTCTTTTTAAGTATGCTTGATTTACTTCATGAAATGACCAGCACTGTCTGTTCCCTTAAAACTATAATATCACCATCAAGGCTTCTGCCCCCAACTGGAGGACAGTGAACACCGCCCCCACCCACCCACCCACACTCCTAGCACAGCCAGACATGGCAAATACTGCCCATGTTGACCAACTGTGGCGTTAGTACTGAGAATATAGGGTCACTGCTCCAGGAACCTAGCAGTCTGCAGCTCAAGGAGGAAGAAGGACCCGTTGCACCCAGCCTACCCCAACACCCCAAGACTGTGCAGGCATGGTGCTAATTTATCTGGTTTCTTTGGCAATGGTGTTCAAGTTGTTTTTGCAAAATCCTTAGAAGCTAATCTTCAAGCCTGACATGAATCCAGGTGTAGTAGGCTTGAGAGGCAAACCAGAAGTGTACAGCTGTGGCATCTGTGGTGGTAAACAAGATGGCTAACCAGCACTCCATCCCACCCTTCAAAGACCTTCATGGTGACTGATAAAAGGAATTGTATGTGTGCCTGCCGCCTTCAGATCCCTCCACTCACAAGGCAGGCATTGCATCTCCTCCATTTTGCAAGCTGAAGCCTTGAAACAAACTGTTCCTGCCAATCTATTCCACTCTCCCGAGGGACCTTTGTAATAATCCTCCTTCTGACTCTGTGTGCCTATACAGCACACACACACACACACACACACACACACTACCTCTAGCACATTAACCTCCATGTACTTAAGTCCAGTTTCAATTGATAACTATTCACCTTGAATGTCCTTCACTCCTGTTTCCTCTCTCACTGTGGTATCATTGTAAAGCAGTTTCCTGATATCCAGTCATTCACAAATATTTCAGTATCAAACTCTAGGGGGAAATGTAAGTATTATTCTAAGAAATCTCTGATTTTAAAATGGTGTGGGGCTTCCTGCTTTGTGTTCAATACACTGTGCTTAGTCCTGGCTAGAACAGAATCAGTAGTTTATTTTCAGATTGTCGCTCTCTCTGGGTGGCAAAATAAAGGAAAGGGAGAAGGGGAAGAGAAGAAGAAAGGGGGAGGTGAAGGAAGGGGAGGGGAAAGGAGGGAAGGGGAAGGGAGGGGAGCAGAGAGGAGGAGAGGAGAGGAGAGAAGAGAAGAGAAGAGAAGAGAAGAGAAGAGAAGAGAAGAGAAGAGAAGAGAAGAGACACAAGAGAGCCTGACCACACAAGTCGGTAGGTAGAATCCCTCCAGCTTTGACTGATACCAACCATAGCCCTTCCAGGGCAGATAATATGAGTTAGCCTGTCTGCCACATCTCTTGGACACAAACTCTCAGGATACTGAGAGAAAAAAGTTACAGTAATGTTTACAGACTCTTTGTCCCTTCAGAAGCAAGATATGAAATCAACAACAACAACCCTCCCCATAGTCTCAGTTAACCACGGCTGGCCTCAGAGGCGGTGGCAGTCACACGCCTTACTCATTTCCCAGCATCCTGTGGAGGACCTCATGTTTTCACACTTCTCATCCAGGCACTCAGTTTTCTTGCCAGAAAACACAGCTTTGGGCTATAAAACGACAGCCACTGAAGCAAACTACTGCCCATTTCCATCACGTTTCTCAGCTGCAAAAATCATTGTCTTTTTAGACAGTGTTTGCACATTCTCATTGGTAAGTAGCCACCCTCTGGTTTCATTTTTCATGCTAAAATAATAAAGAGGAAGAAAAAATGGGTTTTATGAGGGCTCAAAGTTTTACATTCAAAGCTCAATTCTGACTACAGACTACAGTTTTCCCAGCTGTAACTCTCCTTAAGTTTAAATACATGTCAAACGACTAAGTCATAAAATCACCAAGTGAGGAAACAATTCTGATACTCCATGTTAAAATAACCACTTCACTGAGTAACTGTGGAATTTTTTTCTTCAGGCTTTTAGTGGTGTTGATCTATAGAGTGATAGATAAACAGACAAATAATAAACATTATCTTTAGACCTGAGATTCCTGAGAGGGAAAAACAAATCTTTCCATTCTTAGAAATGACAAATTAAAGAAGGTCGCCAATAGGACAATTATTTAAGGTCCCATATCATAGAACAAGAGCAAGACCATTCTGTGGGTGGTTCTAGTGGCCACAGTGCTACAAAGTAGCCTTGAGAACAGATGCCCAAGTCTAAGTTCCCTGGATCTAGGATTATCAGGTGGCAAAATATACATGCGCAGTTCAGTTCCATTTCAGATAGAGAATGAACGCTGTTTCAGAGTTAAATTGTCCCAAATATTGTAGAGATAACTCTATCCTTAAATAACTCTCATT
This sequence comes from Acomys russatus, assembly GCF_903995435.1. Lineage (NCBI taxonomy): Eukaryota > Metazoa > Chordata > Mammalia > Rodentia > Muridae > Acomys > Acomys russatus. The sequence goes on along the minus strand of NC_067156.1, from coordinate 56,112,218 downwards.
GTTTACCTGAAATTCAACTTCAAATGAAGTTACACATTTTCATTTGCTAAACCTTGCAAGCCAGGGGCTTATCACACCCAGAGGCCCACATTCTCTGGTAGAACTATACCTTCCGGTGTCCCTGTATCCATGTGCAGGAAATTTTTTTTGTTGCTGTTATGAATTTGACATTAAAATGATAATAAAAGAGGCATTGTTTCTATTTTCCTGTTAATTTTTACAAAAGTGTTTTAAGTTTGTCATATTCTTCATCAATATACAAAAAAGATTATGAACTAAAAAAGTCTCAGAACGCTGGCAATGATATATTTTAGAAGAGTAACCTTGGGGTCATTTCATATCTACCAAACTGGAAACAAAGGAAAAAAATCAAACTCTGAATCTGTCCTTCTTTACAACCAAGAGTGGTCCCCATCGCATGCATACGAGCAGACAGGCTGCTGGCCCAACGATGACTAATAAACACCACACTCAACAGAGGACATAAATTTGTAACCAGAATCTAGAAAGAAAAAAATCAGCTTTCAATCGTCATTATTTTCTACTTAAACCAGAAAACTCATTACTCCTTGTTCCTAAATCACTCTTACCTGCAAAGGCTAGTCAATTTAGAGTATGAAAGTTTCTAGAAGAGATTTCAATTGCACGGGTCTTATATTTTACTGTAGCTTTCTATATTAGAGGCACTTGAGATTCTGTACAAATTGTGCTTACATGTAGTGTCCTGAGGAAAAAAAGTGAAAGAAACTATGTCCTTAACACTTGGCTTGTGTGTTTATTTCTCTTTGCAGTGCACATTCTTTGTGACTTTGTCAAAATTTACGCCCTTAGATTTGGAACTTCTAATATATTACAAAATAGGTTTTTGTTTTTCAGGAGTTTTTTTCCCTCTCCCTTTGAAATCTGTAATTTTTCACAAAGTTAATGGAAACCATGCATGACTGCTCTAATTTTAATAAAAACAAAACACTGTTTAGCCTTATTGAGGAGAACGGTAGTGGTGCATCCTTGAGCTTGCGTTTGAAAGACTCAAAATGGAAATTGAACCCTCATCAGGGCAGGTGGCAACTGAAAGAGTCTCCCCGAATTCTTAGTTTTAATGATAATTTAAATGTTGTCAGGACCCCAGGCAGGGAAGGATAAAGAACCAAACTCCACTGTACTGATACTGAAGGAGCTAATGGGAGGGTACCTGGTGAAATTAAACCTCTGCAGCCTGCTGAGCTAACCCAAACTTGCTAAGCTACTAGAACATTAATGAGTAAGAGATCTTAATTAAATTGTTTGTAATTAACTCTCCCAAGGGTAACAAGTCTAAAAGAAGCACGAACTAAAATACCTGTAGCACTTACAGGCAAGAGAAAATGTGATTTTGACACAAATGACATGCTCGAATACAGGCAAAGGGCGTGTTTTCCTTTATATGCATGTTCATCAGTGCTTATGAATGATGGACATCTTGACACTTCTCACACTTTTGGAATGAAAATATTAATTTCTGGAATTTAACTTAAAACATTCATTCCGTCTAATGAGTGACAAGTCTGGGCCCTAAAATAATCCGTGGATTTTTTAATTAAACAGTATAACATTTGCTCTCTAAATTTAATGAGCTTTAGATAACCTATGGACTATAAACCAGATTGATCCAAATGGCAGGATTAAGAATAAAGATGTTTACTACATATCAAAATTATCTTAGATTTTTCTGGAGATCGGGACAGCAATTCTAGTGGCAAATGTACTGTATAGCTCTACAGGCAGCTTGCAAACACTGGACATGACTCTGAGACAGGTGGACAATAACCCACTGAGCCAACCATATTTGTACCCTGGTCCATAAATGGCTTGCTCTTTAGTTCAGGCTTTGAGAGAGGAGTGAAGCTGCAGACATGAAAAAAAGAAACCTCAGCATTTCACTGGAGTAGCTTTCAATCTAGCAGAGTTATGAGATGGGTAAGTGAAACCTTTTGACTGACTGAATTCAGTTTCTTAAAGCTTATTTTCACCTCCGTGTATTTTATACACTGCTATAGATATGTTGACTGCTTATTACATGACATCCTTTAGATTTTGATGAAATCGCAGTGTTCATGAATATAATCTGTGAGATATTAGAGCTTAATATGAATCTTAATTCTATGGAGTGTGACCTGATCCACCATAGTGTCTCTGACCTTCACAATAATATTTTAATACAGAATATGAAACTTGGAAGAGTAGGGTCATGTGGTCTTGCTATACCCCAATCACCTTTGCTAATATAAAAATTAAATAGCCACTGTCCCCACTGCTGGCTGGATCCCTCCTTGTGACAGAGATCATTAAAGTAGTCTTTCCAGATGCTTGATGACAGAGTATGACCCTGGGGCACCATCCCTTCCATTTGTACAATTATTACTTTTGATCTTGAAGATGTCTATCACATTACGCACTGGCTAATGTGATGTTAATTCAGCAAACACATTCTGCAGGGTCCAAGGCATCATCGTGTCACTTCTCTGGGAAGTAGCTGGCTCTGAGACAGGAGATGTTTAAGAAGGCTCCTCACTGCTCTCCCGACCCCCACCCCAGGCTCCACTCAGTGGTGGGCAATTCCCTGGCACAACAGATTGGCTACCAGAAAACTGTCCCAAGCTCCCCTCTTCTATTGTCAAAGGGAACACCCAGTGGCTTCTCTGTGCCAGAGCTACCATCTGTTGTATTTACACACTCTCTCAAGGTCCCAGAACACAAGCTTCTCTGTAAATCCACCAAGGCTCTCTATAGCTTCTTCAGGCTGCCTCTGCCTTTCTTGTCCTTATTTTTCAAAACCTAGGTGGATTATCTCAACCCTGAACCTATGGTTCCCAGGCTTGAGGTATACGCTTTTTATATTTAGTTGATTTCTTTGCTTTTTTCTCTCTTCCTTGCCTTTCTTTTCTGTGTCTGGTGTGTGGGTGTTTACCATGCAGCTGTCTGTGGGAGTCATGGGTTAATGTTGGACGTCTTCCTGGATTGCACTCCACTTTATTAGTTATTTGAGACAGAGTCTCTCACTGAACCTGAAGCTTGCTGCTTTGGCTCCATTGGCTGGCCAGTGAGTGCCTAGAACCCACTTTCGCTGTCTTCCGGTGCTGGAGGTAGATGCTTATGTTGCCACATCTGGTTTTTTAATGGGACCCTGGGGATTTGAACTCTCACAGCAAGCACTACCCGCTAAGCCATCTCCCTAGTGGCTTTCAGAGGAAGATTGCTTTGCCCCCTTTGAATATCTAAACATTAACCAAGATAGTTTATATGTCCCATTCTAAATTGCCTATGTCTGGTTTGATGAAACAAGAATTCTGGCTCCATCGTGTTGGCAAGTTGATGCCCGGCCTCTTCTGTGTACTGTCCTTGCCACAGAATCTACCACTGTCAAGCATCAGCAGCCCTATCCAGAGCCTTGCTTCATATGTATGTAGACATAATCATGACAATAATCTTATGCATCTGTGACTGGAGCATAGGGTGACTAGATGTGCATTTAGTGATTATTTCGGATTTAGCAGCATCATGTTTCTTGATTAGACTGAGTACATAGATTAACTAAAACAAGTTATCCTCCCAAAGTGGATGAGTTCAGATGCTGAAAGCCCCTGTCTTTTCCTCCCTTTGGATTCAACTTGAGGCAGAATTTGACATCATTGGTCCTCCTGGATCTCAGGCCTTTGAATTCAGACTCAGAACTACTGAATCAGCTCTTGGGTCTTGACTCTGCCTCTAACACTATTGAGTCAATTCTTTATTCTCTCTTCTCTTCTCTTCCCATCTCTTCTCTTCTCTTCTCTTCTCTTCTCTTCTCCTCTCCTCTGCTCTCTTTCCCTTTTCTCTCCTCTCCTCCCCCTCCTGCCCCCTTTCTTTCTGTGTTATACATGTTTTGTGGTGAACTGTGAATAATACAACCCTGCAGGTTTTCTTAGACTTTCGCTCATTCCCTTTATCATTATTGCTGGGGCTGTATTCCCTGCTTGTCTGACTTTTGATCTTACCAGTAATTTTGTGTTTACTTTGTGGGCTAAATGTTTTTATGTAGTTACCTACATTTCTCAAGACTTCCTCTTGCCATCTGTGGAACTAAACAAAACAATTCCAACATTCTTTAGTGAGTTGTCGGTTCATCATGCTGTGCCTAGCTTCTAAGACAAATTCCTCAGAGTAAAACATTAGATTACCTTCCTTCTGAGTTCTAACAAAAGCCATGTTTTGAAGTTGTAATTCAACCATACATACTCTTTTGAGTTGGACCTCTTCTCCTGGCTGCTTAGAGCTGTTTGTTAGAAGGTGTCTAGTTGTATTGTGTTCCTCCTGAATGAACATACCACATGTCTAGACTTATATACACGCCCTCAACTTACTTTGTTTTTTGTTTGCCTTAAGTAATATTGAAGGATCCTTCTTGTAGGTGTGCCATGTGACTATGCAACCCTCTGGGATTGTAACTATCTTGGAAAGGCTTTGTTGATTGCATGATGCTTCTGGCTTTTCTCTCTCTCTCTCAACATATTTTTCTTCACAGTTTTCATCATCACATTTTGGATTAACCTCCAAACATGAGTTACTTGAAATTATGTTTTGCTTATTCTCTGATTTTATTAGTTACTTTTCTTATACCTATGACAAAATATCTGACCACAGAAACTTAAGGACGGGTTTATTTCAGCTCACTGTTTAGAAAGTTGAAGGCCATCATGGTTGGCAATGCATACATTCAGACCAAAGGCAACTTGGGGGTGGGGAAGGATTTACTTTGGTTTATGCTCTGGGCCATAGTCCATCATTGAGAGAAATCAGGGTAAGAACTCAAAGTAGGAACCCAGAGATAATAACCATGGAGGAGTGCTACTTGCTGGCTTGCTCTTGAAGGTTTATACTTAGCTAGCTTTCTTATATAGCCCAAGACCACCTGCCTAGTATGGGATGACAAAGAGTGAGCTGAACCCTTCTAGGTCAATCATCAATCAGAAAATCACTGACAGACATGACCATGGGGAATTTCTTAATTGGTATAATTTCTTCTCATGTGACTCTATATTGTGTCAAATTGACAATATTTCATTGAGTTATGAATTCTATTGACCCCTCTCAACTATATGGTGATATTCACATTCATGGTGGGTCCTTCCTCCTCGATTACAACCATACAAATGCACTCCAAGGTATGCCTTCCAATACTCTTGTTTCTTCATCCAATCAAGTAGACATCTCACTGTTCTAGTCATCTCACTGCTTTAGCTATCTCATTGTTCTTTAGATACAAGAGATATTGTATAGTTAGTCTTTAAAAGTTGTTTATGGTTCCGAGTTTTGATGCCACCCCTCATCTATGGTGTGCCACCATAGGTGTGCCCTAGACCAAGGAACCTTTATTTCCAGCGAAAAATGTGGTCAGACTCCCAACTGGAAAGTAAGTGAATTGTGGGCACTACATTTTGCCATTCGTAAGGCTCTCTGCTTTCTTGAAGTATCTACTCCAGTTTTCTAGGTTTCAAGGGTGGCAGAAAGGAAGTTTGACGGACAGAAAGAAGTGCTTCTATGGTTGAAAAGTCTACTTGCTCACCTTCCCACACCAGCTGCTGACAAACCATTCTAAGATGGGCACCCCTTAAACAGGAATCAGGCCCTGAATAAAAAAAACTCCACGCTTCTTGCAATATTTTAAATATATCAATGGTCCCCTCTCACCACAACAGAGGGAGGGGAGGGAAGCCCAAGTTTCATGCTGCTTGCAGTGGGTTTAGCTCTTCTCTGGAACACCTCAAGCTCTGCACCCTGAAACCAAACCTCAGCCTTTTCCTCAAACCAAATCCCCTTTCAAGTTTCTCGGTTTCTGTCAGCTGTAGCAATGCAGCTACACTGCTCGGAAGCCAAGAAGCCATTTGGGATGTCTTTCATTGACAGAGTCAGTCCGTGAGTGTGCCACGCACATAGTTAATACTGGTCATCTTCACCAAGCTCCTCTGCTCACCTGGAGTTGCCTTATTACTTCCCAGATCATAGTTTAGAGTTTTGCTTTTTGTTCTTTGGTTGTTTGTTTTGTTTTTGTTTTACCAGATACGCATTTAATTGTGTTCAGTATTCATTTTAGCATACAGAATGTTACCAATTGTCTCAGATTCAATCCTTTCACATATAACAATCATATATATATATATATATATATATATTGGATACCCTTTTCTTTTTTAATATTTATTTATTTTTAACTAATATTTTTAATTTTTACATATATATTTCTATTATTACATATATGTACAATAAACTACCTACAGCAAAAAGAATTCTTGAGTATCTCACTGCCTCTTCCAGTGGAATACTAATAAGAACGTGCAGCCATTTCCTAATATTCCTCCTCTAACCACAAGCCCTAAGGGCCTCTATGCAAGCAGCAAGGGTGACTGTGAAGTCTCGGACATCGGGACATCGGAACAGATAATGAGCAACCAGAGTTTGTAATATAGGGCAATGTTTTTAAAGGATAGAAAGAACAAAAGTTAATGACTGAAGTCTAAAACTGTGGCTAGGAAATTCTAGGCTGCTTTAGAATTCAAGGTTACTAGTGCAAGTTTACAGTTTCGGTATCATGTAAGAAATGAGAGCCCATCTTATATTGCTGTGAAATGAGTAAGGAACAAGGTCTTACAGATCGCTGGGATGCAGGTCCATTGTAGGGCACACAGGCAATGAGTTCTGAATCAGGGAGAAAGACGAGCACACATTCTCCTTCATGCAATTCCAAAGTGTACCATCGTCTAACATTGCCTCTTTATAAACAGCCCCTGAACCATCAGGGCACCAGATACAAACCCCCTTGCTTGACACAGGTGATTCTGGGGCTGCAGAGGTCTCAGTGGTGAGAGTTTGGGATTTGAATCAGTAGAACCTACATGAAAGGCCGGGTGTGGCTGTCCTGGACACTTGATAGACATTTTCAGAAGGTAAAAAGAAATCATACTGTTGTTATCTTAATAGAATTTGCTTTCTGTGTGTTAACTGAGCACTCTCCTCTGACCCCTCTCTCTCCCGTAGCATTGTGATGAAACACCAATTGCTTGCCCAGCAATAAAAGCAGGGGATTCTTTACTGCCCCAGCTCTGAACCTTGAGAATCCAAGAGTCAGAGTCTGGGATAACACAGCAATTTTCTGTGTTACTCAAGAGAGGGAAAAGTTTGTGTCACTGTTTTTAAACACTTAAAAAAATTTTTAAAATATTTCCTCCAACTAAAACGTAAGGGCTTTGCAATGTCCCTTGAATGAAGGCGGGACTATGGGACCACTTTGACCGAGTTTTGGTGACTTCTGCTGTTAAGACCGAACTTCTACCTGGCTATCTTGAGACACCCTCCCCCCATTATGCAGAAACTCAAGCGCTTGACTCCATAGCTCCATCTGACATCTTTCTCCATCATAGCATCAGGCAAGAAAGGATTTTTTTTTTTTTTTTTTTTTTTTTTTGGTCCCTCCACATATGTCCTCCTGCCAGCTGACATTATTATTAATGCAGGGAGCAGAACAAAAGCAGTATCTACATGAACATCCCCTGACTTCTTGGTAAATGACAAGAGAAAAGAAAGAAAAAGAAAAAAGCAGAAAGAAAGAATGAGAAAGAAACAGCTAGACCTTGCCTCAACTCATGTAGTTGCAGAATCCACAAAACATGATAAAGTAGGCACTGTCATTCTTAAGAACGTTTACGGATGGTTAACACACAGGGCATATGGCCTGGAAATAAGTTCCAAAGGCCCTGTTGGGGATAATCAGAGGAGGAGAGGGACAGTAATTCACAAGTCGATGTTGCTGAGTTGGTCTTAACTGAGCACAGCGGAGATGAAGATGCTTTCTTGGTGTTTAAGATGCAAACAGCACCTGTGCCCTCACACTCTTACCTTGCTGGTGATGTCACTGTCCTGTCTTCATAGTAGGAAAGCGCACAGGGAACCTACTTTGTGTCCTGCTCTGTGGCTTAGGCTCCACCACCCACTTCACGTGGCGTTCTCCTAGTGTAGAGGTGTATGCCCGCTGTTCTCTTACTGAACATGAATTTCCCTCTATGATTTGATACAACTTAGCCAATTATAAGCCTTATTTCCAAACAAGGTTGGGGCATTAGGACTTCAAAATGTAAAGAGACACAACTCAACCTGTACTATAAGCTGGGCCACCTTTAACTAGTATGGACAAACATCGTTTCAGTACCTTTCAAAGAAACTCTGGGAGCATTACATAAAGGGCATGAAGTTCTGTACTCTGAGTGTCCATGCCAGAATCTTCCTGCTTGCACCCTGAGCAACAGAGCTTGCAAGACATGAGTGTGCCTTCAGGTACTTAGATGTTGGGTCTGCATAAGGATGTGGGCTGAAAAGAAGTATCGTGGCATTTTGAGAAGGTTTTGTTTCTTCCTAGCATTTCTGTGCTGTGTGGGATGGAATGCTTTTTTTTTTTTTTTTTTTTTTTTTTTGTATTTTCACTTCCTACATTAGCAACAGCAGGTGCATAATTATGGAGAACTTCATCCGTCGTTCTGTGCCTCGGGTGTTTGTGTGTGGTCAAGATGCACGGCATGAAAGCCACACTCTGAACACAAGGGGGCACAACGTGGTAAAGAATGCAGTCCAGGTTTCTCCCTCACCGAGTTCAGCAAGCTAGGGGCAGCCATGTCTTCCCTCACCTTAGGCGGTCTAAACAAGAATCTCATACCCCTTCAGTGCTGCCATTTGCTGAAATCTCTCACCTGAAGCCATTTCTATCCTTCCCCATCTCACTCCCAATGGACACTTGATCCTTTGTTGCCAACGTCTCCAAAGCAGCCACACACACACACAGAGCTACTCACTCACTAGTGCCAGGAAAAGGTGCCTGGGGAAGCCTCTTGTAGGAGCCGGAGCTGACAGAGAGAGCCCTGTTTCCTAGGAAATAGAGACCGACCGGCATTACCTATTCATCTATCAAGGCCAAGTGGGGTCTGACTCATAGTCTGAATCATTGCCACTAACAGTCTAAACAGAGGTCAGGCCTGTGTGGAAAATCTGGGCATATTTCCCTTGAAGCATTTGCATGTAACGTGTCTGAGAGCTAAGAGTGAGGCAAGAGACAAAGGCAGCCGAGCGAAAGCCCTTATGTGTCCGGCGATGAGAGTTTTATGGAACTTCTCACTGGCTTCTCTGGTAAAAGCTGAAGCTGTGATGTCTGGGAGCAAAGCTTGAGGAGACTCAGAAGTTGCGAGAACCATCATGCCACCTGGAATTTTCTACAGCTACAGCGGCAGAGAAGGGAAGGGAGAAAGCCTGCTCACTGGGGCACGACATCATCTCATCTGAACTGCAGACCATACACTGCACTCACCCGCCTACCTCACAGACAGGAGCACTGCCCCAGATGTGCCCCTCCTCTCTCTCTCCTTCCTCCTCTTTGTCCTATTTTCCTCTTTGATCATATCGTCAATTCTATTAGTGAGGGAAAAAAAAGAATGCAACTCTAGCTATGAGAGCCAGGCTTCTCCAAGGGCTTTCTGAGGTCAGCCAAAATCAGAATTAGCCTTCAGGGTGGGAAGAGACCCAGGAGGGCTTCTCAGCTCTGATTTGAACGCTGAGCACAGAATTCCTGGAGGAGGGTCGGGCTTAAGACCTTGGCAGTCAGAATGTGGCTTAAGAACAACGGCTGGACCAGACATGGGCTGACATCTCTTCCTATTCCCACTGAACCTTCAACTGTTATAGCAAGAGCCCCGAGGACAAAGCGTATTAGCAGAAAGGATGAGCCTAATTCTCCCGAGTCCTTTAATTGGTTGCCTCCAGACCCAAATCTGATTTTCCAGCCAACCCTTCAGTCTTAATAGCAAGGCAGACTGAAGAAGCTCATCGGGCAGCTACCCTTGACCACCATCAAAGTAGATCAGTATAAAATACACAACAGACTGTGAAGAGAGTTCTTTAAACCCTATCTTATCAGCATCCCATATCCTACTATCCAGTCTGAAATTGACTTTGGATTTCACATCACCTGATTATTAAAGTGTTCATAACCATTGAGAAAATAAAAGGAACCTTTTCCTGGAAAGAAGCGTCTCAGCCCTGTGTGTCCGCTTACAGACAAGCTCTTCCCGTCACAGGTGGCTTTCTGGGTACCTCCGACTACCTTGACAATGAAGCGCTTACGCATGTTTAAAATACGCGTGCAGAGATTGGAACGGAAACTGTTGCATGGCTCCATGGACAGGGTGGGTAGCTTCAGGAGCAGAGCTGGGTGGGAGCTTCTCGCTGTCTTCCATTTGCCAACTTTCAAGCTTGAACCTCTACAAAGAAAAACTAACCTCAAAGTAAAAATCCAATTGAAAAAAAAATCATCCACCACTTCAGCATCCATCCTCTTTGGAGATATCTGCCATCTCCCGCGCCTGCTTTGTGGCTTGGAGTGTCATTGTCAACAAACCAACATTGCTGTTAATATGTCTCTCTTTCCAAACTCAGCACAACAACAACAACAAGAAAGGTTGTGTGTCAGCTCGCAGTTGCACTTTGGGAAGTGAAAAGAGAATAGATGATCTTGCAGGTGGCAAGAGGATGAAGACAGAAAAAAAAAATGAAGATCCCCTTAGTACAGAGTACAGAATACTCAAGGAGCTCTGGGAAAATGGAACTTGCGTGGCATGTTTCCTTCCTCGCCTCCAGCCTGTCCTCACTTCCTTCCAAATGTCACTGTGTGACATGAACAAAAGCTAAATCCTTCTAGAGCAGGGGTTCTTAGCCTGTAGGTCACAACCCCTTTGGGAGCAGGGGTAGGGGGCGGTCAGATGAACCTTTCATGGGGAGAGGGTCACATCAGATATCCTGCGTATCAGTTATTTATGTTACAATTCATAAAACTAGCAAGATAACAGTTATGAAGTAGCAACAAAAATAATTTTATGGCTGGGGGGTGGGATCACCACACCATGGGGAGTTGTGTTAAGGCGTCACAGCGTTAGGAAGGTGGGGAAACACTGCTCTACAGTCACCTGAGATGCATGCTCTTTGTATAGTTTCCCTAGGGTGGCCCAGATCACTGCTAGGCATTCTGGGAATGACTAAACATGAGACCTAGTTATCATTTTAGAGACACTGAGTGATATAGAATATGAGACAAGAAAAGGATAAAAATAAAGTTACTTTCTGGACCTTCTTGGAAGAGGTCCCAAGCCCATGACTTCATTTGGGAATGGCAGGAAAAACAAAACACACTGCAACAGGGCTTCGACGGCAGCCCCAACTTCAACGATGTGCAGAGAACGGCTGAAGTCCTCCAAATGCTGCCAACTGGTACTGCATATGCAAATGAGCTATAAATTCAGGGTCCAGATTCTAGGTTATGTGTGCCAGGACAGAGGGGACAAAGAGAGCATGTGTCTGTTTTTAGATGGTACATTTTTAGCAGCTTATTTCTACATTGTCAGCTTCGCTGAAGCCATTATCTCACAATTTAAATTAAAAATACATTTATAATTCCATTGCCTGGGACATATTCCAGAGAAACCAACTCGTGTATCTGGAGTTAGTACATGATATCAAGAACTATAAGGTTGAACAATACCATTCTTGTTGACAATATCTTTTTTTTTTTAAGACCATGGAAGTCTAATCTGTTAACAGTGTGCTGACGCTGAGAGTATGAGTGTCATTAGGACCTGGGGCTTACTGCCGACATACAGCAAGAGGTGCTATATCTTTATTCTCTCCAGGAAAATCTATCACAGTATTTCAAAAAGAAGATGTCATCCTCAAAATGTCTTTTTCCTCTTGGCTTCACATGCAGGAATTAAGCCAAGGCTAACTCACAAGGCGCTTCCTGGGTTTTTCACTCTGTCTTACTGCTGCTTGGAGTTTTGATGGTTCTGTCTCAGTGGAGGACACAGCTTCCAGCTGCTTCTTGGACCAACGTCCTTCCTAACTGCCGTGTGTGTGTGTGTGTGTGTGTGTGTGTGTGTGTGTGTGTGTGTGTGTGTGTGTGTGTTCTAAACAAATAAATATTTTTAGTGGATTTTCAACTTCTCTGGAGATTTGAGAGGACTTGCTACATTGGACCCTCCTTCCTTCCTGGCCCTTTCTTGATGGAGCTCAGTTCCTGCCCTCTTTGCCTCACCTCCATTGTGCTTCCTCATCCCTATCTTCAGATTATTTCCCATAAATATTCTAACTGCTGACATCAATCTAGAAACCGTCTCGGTGATGGGCACCATGGGTTCCATCTACACTGAGTGATGGGTTGTTTATGTCACACCTGTGGCATTTGTTGTGTGTTGCTTGATTTGAATTCCTGAAGTCTCTCATTTGGGAGCTGGGGGTAGATACTTTCCTAACACGAATTACTAAGTAAATAGTTCACTTTACATTACACCTCATAGGCCAGGTCTCTAGTGACAGAGCTAGGCAGTAGTTGGTGCCATGAAAGAAAAGGAGTTTTTACTATCATTTCAAAGTGGGCAACAAGATTCTTGCGGGTGGCATTACGCAGGCACATGGCTGCTTGCCATAATCAATGTGATGGATCCTGAATCCTCAGCTGGAATGAAAAGGAACAGGAAACCGGAAAAGCCTATTTCTGACCCTGCTGTAGTGGAGCACAAGAACCACAAATTCCAGATGAGGAAGTGGGTAACAGTAGAGCTGCACCCAGGAAACCCTGAAGCTGGCAGGTGTCATTGCTCCATGTAGGCCCCTGGGTCAGTGGTGATCTCTCCTGCGACAAACACTCTCTTACAACCCATGAAGACATAAGATCTAGTGGTGGGCTTTCTTATAGCTGATTTTGTTATTTGACAATTTCAGACGTGTATGTAACGTATTATGGTTACTCATCCCTTATTGATTTTTATCTCCCCCCATTCATATCGTACTCTCCACCTCACTCCAATGCTTCTGGCTCCTGACCCAGAATCATGACTTTTGGGTTGGTTTTATGATGCGCTTAGTGTGACCAAGGCTATCTATGTGACCACTGGATTGGATCCATCCATTGAGCCTGGTGGGGTGATCAGTCGGCTCACTACTGAAGGCATGATTGCTTCTCTCCCTGAATCCACCAATAGTAATAGTCTACCAATGAAGGTAAGGTCCCCTGAGCCTCTTCTCTGTCCATGTTTGACTGTTGCTAGGTCCACTCTTTCTCAGAGTCAGTATAACTGTCCATAGCTCTTGTGAATTCCTGGTTGCAAGGCTGTGCCTTGCCCAGAGGATGACTTTTGTCAGCCCTTCTGCCTCCCTTCCCAATCTCACATCCCATCTGCCCCTCTTTCCCAATAGACCCTGAGTCATGGAGGGGGTGGTGTAAATGTCTTGTTTAGGGCTGAGCATTCCTTCATCTTAGTGACTGCTGTGTCCTCTGCTTGTGTCCTCCATAGCTTCCAAGAAAGCCAAGAGTCCACCTACTCCATGTTTATTGATCAGAGAGGGATAGGGTTTGTGTTATAGGGTTTGTGTTTTCTAAAAAAATAAAAAAATTAAAAAAATTAAAAAATAAAAAGACAGGCTGCATTTCTGGGAAGAACTGTCCATCACCTCCTTTCCATCCTGCCTTCAGTTGATTGTAGATGCCTACAGGCAATACATAGATACAGTTAGATAGATATAGGTATAGGATAGAGACATGAATGATAGACATATGATATAGATATAGATACAGAATATAAAATATAGATATATAAGGGCTTTCTTAATATAACTTACGGGCTGTGGTCCAGCTAGTCTAACAATGGCTGTCTACCAACACAATGGCCAAGAATATAGTTAGTGTTCAGTTCATGAGGCTGGATGTTTCATCTGAACTTCAGTATGCACCAGAATCCCAAGAAATAGGCTTTAATGCCAGTGAAGGAATGAACTTGCCAGCAAGAGCAAGTAGGCAAAGAGAGCACACTTCCTTCTTCCATGCCCTTATATAGGCTGTCATCAGAAAGTGTGGCTCAGATTAAAGGTGGATCTTCCCACCTCAAAAGATCTGGACCAATGGTGTATCTTCCCACTTTAAATGAGTTCATTAAGGAAAAAAAATCCTTCACCAGTCTGCCCAGCTGCTTGGGTTTTAGTTAATTCCAGATGTAGTCACACCAACAGCCAAGAATAGCCATCGCAGTAATGGTTTAAGCTTGATAGCACACACTAATTATTTCTCCTTTTTAAATCAGATGTCTCTTTGGGGATTTTGTTTCTAGTTAGTTGTCTCTGAGGTGTTCTGGCTTATGGGACAGAAACTACTAGAAAAATAGCAGTTTAGATAAGCCTTTTAATAACTCCAATTTTAACTAAATCTAATCTCATAGTATTGGGCCTGGTGAACAGAGTGAGGGGAATTTGAAAAAGCTGTGCCACTGTGAAAAGCAGGCCTAAAGAACTTGAAATGACCATTGAGGTCCCAAGCAATCATGAGGTTAGAGGTATCTATGAATTGTGACTCCCCAGGCAGAGAGATGGTCATAGCCGACAGGTATACAAAGAATCAGGTCACAAAAGCCAATAGCAAACGCTGGATACCAGCACCAGTGCTTTGTAAATAGTTATGATGGCAGAGATGAAGGCACATGGACTCACCACAGGCTAAGCAGGGAACAGCAGAGATGAGCTTCACATGGGTAGATACCCACACGTTTGCGTGTATGTGTTGCTGTTTTCAAATGTGGGCAACTTACTGAACTCTACTAAAACAGATAAAATTATGTCTATAAGCCAAAAGGCACCTCCCTCCCCTCAGTGTATGAAGATCTTCAGGATTGAAGCAGATACTTTTAAAGATCCAATAAGAAGACCATACCGTACAAGGCAGAAAACTGGATGACACAAACCACCCTTCCTTAAACATACATGTGCTGAGGCTAATAGTCATCTAAAGAAGCAAGATACTAAGAACTACAGTAGAAAGGAAATAAAAGATGAAGAAAGGGAAACAACAATAGACCCTGATAGAAAGTTCTGGAATGCCAAGCTCACCCTTGCAAGGGACAACTTAAAGAGAAGGAGAGGATTGCCACAGGACGGAAAAAAGTCTTCTAAAAACATTTTGGCTGGTTTGTTTATTTGTCTACTTCACATGCTCACTTTAATTTTAGAATTCCTTCCTTGCCAAGTCTTTGATTGCATTGACAAGGAGCTAGTTGTCAAGTCTTGTCTGGGTGTGTGTGACCTAGAGTCTTTGCACTTGGGTCTTTTTTCCCATCCCTCCTGTCCTTCTGGGCTACGCCAGGATGCAGTTAGACAGGACATTTGACCAAATAAACTAGTTCAGGACACTTAGCCATGTCCATGGAAGAGGTAGGAAGTGAGCAGTCATCCCAGTTCCCCACTTCAACACCACAGTTGGAGATCTGCTCCCTAGATCTGCTTCCTCTCTCCAACTATGGCTCCGCCCCTGCTCATTGCATATTAATGATTGCTGACTGCTATAGCAAAGTGTCATGGAATCAATAGCTTTGAAAACACACAGTCATTCCTGACACAGAGCTCTGGATGTGGAAGCTGGGGTCTGGTGCTAGCAGAGTTGATTTCCCCTAGAGGCTCTGAGAACCTCTGTCCTATGTTTGGTCTCTAGATTCCAGAGTTTTCTGGATCTGGACAACTGTTCCCATAAGCTTCACTTATCTCCCTGTGGCTGTCATTTTTCTTGAGAGTTATGTCCAAATCCCCCTTTGTACTAGGACATTTGTCACTCTGCTTTTGGAAGCCTCACTAATGAGCCTTGCCTAATGACATCTATATTGACTCTATGTCAATATAAGGTCACATTCTTAAGATGAATACCTCAGCATATGTGTCTGAGGAACACGTTCAGCCCGCAACAGAGAGGGAGACATTTTCAGCTGCTGTAGAGTAAAATTGAAATCCCAAAGAAGGGTGGGAAAGACGGGGTTCCACTTCTGACCTGTTTGTTTTGGAGCCCTATTGTGACATGAGAGTTTGGAGCAATTGGAAGCTCCCCAGAACCCTAGGTTGAGCCATGCAACGACAGAGCCATCTTTTGACATGAGCGGGCCTTCTTCAGTCCATACCTATATCTCCCTAGGTGCCACATAGACAGTCTCTGCCTCAAGAGCAAATGCATGCAGCAAAGGAGTGCTCCACAGAGGGATGACAGGACCACCACTCTCCTTCAACCGGGAGTCAGCTGAGAGTAGAATATCCAAAAACCTGCTTCTGTTTCTCCTCCTCTCCCCACCCCAAACTCTGTATATCTATCTCTAACCTCTAGCTGTTCGTCTTCAGAAAACAGCTTGGGAGTCATTTTCAAGTGATCTCCTTTCTCTTATCTGTCATCCCCTAACCAGGCAGGACCTGTCTAAGCATACCTGCATCCTGTGCATCCTTTCCGTAGAGTGACTTTTGGCTGCCTCTACGCAGAGGCAACAGAGGTACCTGGACCATAAGACAAATAGCCCAGATGGGCTCATTAAGCCCCATGGAACTGCTGCCCAGTCCACCCTGCTTCTGAGCTGTCCCAATATACTCACCAGATGATCAGTGCACACACAGCTCCCAGCTTACTCTTCTGAGCACAGCATCCATGCCTGCTTCATCAAGTTCATAGCATCTCATGGAACCCACAAGGACCAAAAGCGGTGTGTGTCTGCATCCCCCTTGCTGTGGCCCTAATAACGCCGTTGCTTCATGCGTTCTCCTACATGCCTGCAGAGCTACCCAGGCTCTGGAGACCTGACATTTCTAAGCCAGACCCTCTTCCTTTTGAGTTTGAGAACACTCAATAGGAAAAGGGGGTAAAATTTACACCGGGTTAGCTGTATACAAACTGGCAAGATTTTCGTCACACCCCACGTGTAGTCCTTCCTAACTGGGACAAAGACCACAAATAGGGTAGCTTAACACAACAGCAGCTCTCAGCCCTGGAAGCTAAGAGACAAAACTCAAGGTGATGACAAGGATTTCTCTCCCTGAAGCCTTCCTGATCTCTTCCCACCTTCATCCTTGGCTGAGACGTGCTCCCCCATTTGTGCTTTTCTTTTTTCACATTGCTTTTCCCATCTATGTTCGTGTCTGCACATCAGTCTCCCCCTTTAAGGGGGAGCATCCGCCATAAGAGAGTAGGCCCTATCCTAATGATATCATCACCACCTGCATGGTCTTCAAAGGCCCTGTTCCCAGTAAGATCACTGCATTAGTTACTTTCCTGTTACTGTCATAAAGCCAATGCACCTTGTGAAGTGAAGGATTTATGTCATATCAGAGCTCAGGAATGTGAGGAAAGTCAGGGTAGGAACTCAAGGTAAGAGCCTGGAAGCAGAAACTAGAACAGAGACCAAGGTGGAACACTGCTTACGGGCTTGCTTGCCCTGGCTTGCTCATTTGCCTTTCTTACATAGCCCAAGCTCACCTGCCTGGAGATAACACTGCCCACTGTGGGGGGGGGGGATCCTTTTATATCAATTAGCAATCAAGAAAATGTCCCACAGATGGACCCAGAGGGCAATTTGATGAAAGTAATTTTAAATTAGTTTTAGGTGTGTCAAGTTGACAATCATGATTAGCCGTCATGGTCACATACACAGGCACGAAGTACTAAAATATAACTTTAGGAGAGTAACAGCTCAACTTATAGCACTAGTTAGCAATAGAATTATGGGCAAATGCTTCCAAACTGTGCACTTAAATGCTGATGACATCACACTACAGAGATTGTGGCCCCAAGAACCTCAGTGGCTTTGGTGTTGTTCAAGTCATTGAAACATGAGCATCTACTGAATGGTCCAACCTCATCTTCCTTGCCTCTGTAAGATACAATCTTGCTTGTGAGCTTGTATGAGACTTTGCTGCCTCCAAGACAGACTTCCTAGTGTGCTTTTTCTACACACTGATATCTCTCATTTTATTTAAATATGCTTCTGTGAAATTTTATCTGATTGCTCCCTTGTTAGCTCATAAATATTTATTGAATATATACTATGTGCCAAGCAAATGGAAGTAAGGAAAAAGCGCAAACCCTTCCTTCCAGGTGCTCCTAGTTAGTGCCATGCACAGATAACAATTCTGTTCTTAGAACAAGATGCTAGAACATGAGGGTAGAGTGGCTTCCCTGTGGATGTGAGGTCCTTCTGCCATGCAAGAGATGCTGATGGGCATGTCATATTCAGTATCTGGCCTCATCCTCACATGAACAATGCAAATGTCTCCATCTGCCCCATTTACTGACGATCCAAAAGGGTTGGTAATGTGGTCTAGGTCACACAGCCAGCACAAGGATAATTAGGACTTGATGGTGCATGCGTCTCACTTCAAAATCTTGACTGCTGGCTTTAGAAACTGTGACTCCCACTGATGGGTGCATGGTATTCCTAGAGACCCAACTTTGTAATAGTGTAAGTGCTTGAAATTTTCCTAACCAAAAATATCTTTAAATGAAGAATGGTAACTAACGGCCACTTCCTGCAGACATGGCACCAAACAAAGAGGGCTTAGTACAAAGCCAGAAGTTGTGTGCTGGGCCTCTGAATTCTTATTGTTCTGTCAGGGTGAACTTAGATCAAGCTTCAAACTCCTCTGTGTGTTGATTTCCTTTCAACGTTAACCCTCAACACACATACGTGCAAAGATACACACAAGCCAATGCAAAAAGAGGGGTGTGATGTATTTATTGTGAAAATACCTATTCACCAGAGTGGTTTGTATATGTGACCCAGGAATAAATATTCATTAAAGAAATAAACATTTTAAAATTTTTTTAAGAACTGCTTGAAATGAATCTCCATGTATATCCATGAAAGCATCAAAGCCTTCTTGTCTTTAAGGATTGTATGATTTCAACCATTAAGACTACATTATCTTATTAATGTTATTGTTATTTTATTTAGAAAATACTCATCACCACAAATATCATCAAAATCAAAATAAAATTACAATTAAATGCTTCTTAATCCTATTTGAATGAGTAAAATTAATAAATACAAATGGCATAAAGGGATGATAAGGATGCAAAGCTTATGGACTCTTCCATTGTGAGTGGAAACGTAGAAATGGAGTAACACTCAAGAAATCAAACAGCTCCTCAAAGTCTTTAAATATAGTATATAGGAAGAGGTAGGTAGATGATAGATAGATAGATAGATGATAGATAGATGATAGACAGAAGGACAGACAGATAAATATAGATTATATAAAGTTGGTATGTAGAGATATGTAGATAGACAATAGATGATAGATTAATATATAGATACATATATGATATATAGATGATAGGTAGAAAGATGTAGATAGATAATAGATAGATAATAGATAGATAGATAGATAGATAGATAGATAGATAGATAGATGATAGATGATAGATAGATAGATGATAGGTTTATCCTATAATCCCATTCCTGAGTATTGCCATAAGGAATTACTTCACATAAAAACTCTTACCTAAATATTCATAACTGCTTTTAATAATCACCTCTAGTTACTTTTCTCATTGTTGTGGTGTAATAGCTGGCAAGGCAATTTAAGGATAGTTCACTTGGACTCACAGATTGTGGGGATATGGTCCAGCATAGAAAGAGAGCAATGACATCAGGAGTGAGAAGTGGCAGGATTATAGCGCAATTACGGTAAGGAATTAAGAGAGATAAACACCGGTACTCAGCTTTCTAAGTTTTTCCTCTATATTCATCCCGGCCCCCAGTCCATGAGATCTGCCACCTACATTCAGGGTGAATCTTTCCTACACAGTTAAACATCTCTGAAATGCTCTCAAAGGCATTCCCAGTGGTGTATCTCCTAAGTAATTATAAATTCAGCCAAACTGACAATGATGATTAAGAATCACAAGCCTACCCTTGTCAACTTGACCCTGAAATGCATCACTTTAATCTGGAACATTCTACCCATGGTGCCCCAAAAGACTCATAGCCTGCTCATAATGCAAAAACACATTATGTCGTTCTTCAAGTGCTCCATAAGCCCTAGCAGTTCTAAGACCAAGCTAAACGCCAGTGGCCAAAGTCTCTCCCAACACTCAAGATAATCTCTAATCCCTTAACTGTGAGCCTAGACCAAATCAAAAAGCAAATCACATCCTTCGATGATTCAGAATCACACAGTATAACTTCTCATTCCAAAGGGGACAAATAGGATCATAACAAGAAAGATTTGCACCAAAGCAAGGCACAAACTCAGCAGAACAGACACCGATTTCTGCAGCTCCATGTCTAGCTTCTGGAGGTGGCGGTGGAATTATCTGGGACCCAATATCTTTGGTCATGCCCCTTTCGTACTGCTAGTGCAGCACATGTCGACTTGTCCTTACACTGCCTCCATTCTGTGTCTTTCCTTAAGAGATGTCTGTAACTCCTAACATTGTCAATACCTTGCAGAGAATTTGATGTTATCACACATTACTTACTCAGTGGCTTTCTGCACTCGGCATGGTGCAGGGTCCAGCAACTTTGCAATTCTTCCATATTTCATTCCTAGCACCAAGGAAACGGTGCTGCCATGTTCTCCAGTGAGCTCAAAATGCACCCCAGTCCCCTTTTCCTGCCTCTGAAGGGGACACTGTGGGCCTTAGTTAGGAAACACTTCCTTGGGTGGCTGTTTGGAACAGGAACTCCTTCAGTGAAATTCTTTCTCATCGAATAAATTTGCATTTTCCCAAGCTGAGAGATTTGACAGAGAAGTCCTTTTCCCATTGTACCAGTTGAAAGCATGGTTCTTCTTTAGTGGCATTAATCTCTTTGCTATTTGCAGCTAATTTCTCTGCACTAGCCTGGCCTGTGTATTTAATTTATCCGTGCTTCTCTCCCTGCCAAATAGCACATCCTCCACATGACCCCGCTTACTTAGAACTGAGAGCTGCAGTCTGTAACCATATCACAGCCAGGATGTTATGCAGTACTGATATATCCTTGACCAAACTTACCACAGCCTGGATGGTACGTATCATTGAAATGCACTTTACCTAACAATTTAGCCGGTTCTTATTGAACTGAAGTTCACTCAGATATTCAGAGGAGCAGAGTGTAATCAGAGAATGGGCTGGCCCCGTGAGCACAGTCTACTGTCGGCTCCTCTATCCACATGCCAGTCTTCCACACTCCCACCAGACTAAACCAGAATTTCCACTTACAGCTCTCGGGCTGCCCTAGCCCAAACATCCAGGCATTTTCTAACTCTTCCACTGACTAGTTCCACATATAGGAAAGCCTCAGCACTGCCCCGCCCTCAGCATCGGTCTGCTGGGTCTGCTGCAGTGGTTTCTTCACTGCTTGATGCACCAAAATACTAGGCAAAGGCAGCCTAAGAAAGACAGGCTTTATTTGCTTCTGCATTTGAGAGTACACAGCCCCTCATGGTAGAAATTCCTGACAGTGTGGGGTGGCTTGGTGTACAGAGGCGCAGAAAAGATGAACACCATCACTCCGCTCCCTTCTTCTCTTTTTATTCAGTCCAGAACCCTAGTCCATGGGATGATGCTATACACATTTAGGTTGAATCTTCTCTCCTCAGTTGACCCTCTGAGACACTCTCAGAACTCCATCTCTACAGCAATTCTTAACAAAGTTTATTTAGCTTGAAAACTAATTCTCACACATCCCAAACTGGAAATTCAATGGAAAGAATTCAGTTCCTTCAATGGAAGAATGGATTCATAAACTCTTGTGCATTCCAGGAATGGTATACTACACAGGACTGAAAAATAAATTATACCTTAATGTGTAAAGTGACTATTACAAATACAAAGGGATCATTTTATGAGTCAACTTGAAAAAGCTGAATACCATATGATTTCACTGATCAGTTTTGAGAGTATATTCTCAAACATACAAATACACTATAGTGATAAAGAGAAAATCCATGCATGTCAGAGCTCAAAGGGAGAGTGAGGTGACTATAAGGAATAGCAAAAAGTTTGCTTTTGTTTTTTCTGGTAATAGAATTCATCAGAATTCTGATTATTGGTGGTCAGGTGACCCTAAATACACATTAAAAATATATAAAATTGTACACACAAAAATCTACTTAATGGATATTATTTTCAATGAAAATTTAGGAAGAGACACTGAACAGCTATACATATCTTTTACTAGGAGCTGTTAATTGCTGGTAGGTTTAAGGAGGATAAGGATGCTATGGCAACCTGGGGCCAGATGAAGTAATAAACAACTGAACCTATCTGTAGTCAGCTTCGTGTCCTAACATGACAGGCAAAAGCCACACTGCTGATAAACCTGTTGATTCAATAACGATAGAAGCTCCATTGTTCTCTGTGTGGAATTTTCATTTTCTGGGATGTATACACATATGTGTGTATTTGGGAAGCTATGATTTATCTTTGAGCCTCTAAATATAGAACTCCAAGAGGAAATTCATAACGGAAGATCCTTTGATCAGTAAGGACATCATGGTACCAACTCAGTGTGGCTAGTGTCACAGACCCAAGAGGTAGGAGGCCATGGGACAAGAAGAGCTCTAATTCAGAGGCAGCAGACCTGAGTGACCCAAAGCATGAAGGCATGCCACCAGGACCCAAGAGTGAAGTCTACAGGAGCCTGCAAAGGAAGAGGGCTTCCCTGGGGTGTGGGGGGCATGTGGAGACAGAGATACAAAGTCAAGACCAGGATCAGGCCCCGAAAAACCCTTTTCTACATTTCCCAACCCTCTACTTGTCTCTCACCAGCCTGAAAATGAGATTTTTCAGTAGCAATTTGCTGCCAGACTGGCTTGCAAGTGCACAGTGAGATTTTTTATTAGCCAAATGATTAATATTAATATGATAATTCATAGTAGGACACAATTCGTTTCTTGACAAAAACCACTGACGAGGCATTGCTCACTTACTCAGCAACCCAGACAAATGGGATGTTCTTATCTCTGTCCTGTGATTTCTGTAATAGCAGAATAATGAAGTATTATTGAGCGTAACATAATCACTGGAGCTTCTCTCTGGCTTTGGAAGGAAGAGACACATAAGCTAGAATCCTTTTAAATGTGTAATCAGTTTCTCATTCGTGACATTATATAAATAAAAAGTGAATTAATTTAAAGGACAAATTATCCAGTATATATCTTCATTATGGGCTAAGATTAGTGGTCCTATGGAAACCTGTCAGCCAAGAACATTTTGTTATTATAGAGACAGTAAGAATCTAGCATAGATCTATATACAATAACCACTTAAATAAGATTAGAGCTAAAATGCATTATGAAATTTTATGTTTCATAAGACAGCAAAACTCAGTTAAGTGGGAGAAGAAAATAAAAATAACTAACATTTAATGGGATACAAATACTAAGAGGAGACTTTTCATTGACTCAAATGAGGTCTCTGTTTCAAATCCACCATCTGGCATTTTGCATTTGTCTGTCTGCAACATAATTTCTAAAGGAGATGACTGATTTTTAACCAAATTCAATACCCACTCTAACAAAGAGTAATAAGATACAACTTAAGTTCCTTCTGCAGCTCAGTGCTTTTCACGGAACAGCTGAAGAGCCCTGTAAAACAATCTTATAAAGAAATTGTACCCGAGTGTTTGGAGAATAAGCTCTCAGTATTAACAAAAGCATGTGTGTGAACATGTACAGGACCATGCCTTTTTATGCAAACTGGTTAATGCTTAGACTTGTGTACTGTGCTCTCATATGGGATAAATACACTATCTCAACAGAGCTTTCTATGTGATTGGGGGGTGAGCGGTAAATTTGTTAAAGTAAAAACACATGACAATTTGAAGATTTACCAGAGGAGCAGAAAAATGTAGATTTGAGTTACAAAAATGGAGTGCTGACATTTTAGTGACTTCCTTATAACAGCTTTAGTGCTCATTGGGGAAATTAGCTTTTTTAAAAAAGCAGAAAAGGTGAACTGTTGGAAATATCAATAAATGAGAGTATGGTTGGTTAATCTACATTTACTACAATGAAGTTATCAGGGGAAAAAAATCTAAATAAAATCAAGCCAAACCAAAGTAAACCTTTGGACTTCTGAACCAAGCTATCAAATAATAAAACCATTATGCAAGAGGTCAATTTATTAGGATGAACCTCTGGTGTCTCTTAGTAGGGTTTTGGGAAACAAGTAGATTTTGTGTTCTCTCTGAAAAATATAAATGTTTTCATCTTCAGGCCCGGGGCAGGTGCATTAGCGGCAAAAGCAATAGACATGCATAATATATATCTTCAAAACTGATAGAACTTCAAGGGATGTAAGCTATAAGTTGCAGAGCCTGGCATATCAAGACAAGGGGAATATTAAAATGAGGGGAGAAATGCTTCAATTGTTGGACAATAAGTTAAGTGCATTCTTGGTAATCAAGGGTTTCCACTCAGTTTTCTGAGCAAGTTTGAAAGTGTGAAAATGTACCACAATGCAGCATTTGGTCTTTTTAACTGTGTTCTAGAGTTAATGTGGTAATGTACAGTCAACACAGCATCTCTTAACTTCATAAAGCACTCAAATGAACAGCTGGATTTATTGTGTAGGATGGAAGCCAACTGCAGAGGCAGAAAGTTGGTTAGTGGTCCCCACACAATAGAATATGACCCTTGAGCAGTGAGGAACTGGGAACAAGAAGGAGAGTGAGACTGGATCACATCACAACATCCATTAGTGGCTTCAAAATGCTCCAAACGTATGCACAGGTGAAGTAATTACCCCTAGAATGCAAAATGGAAAGAGAAATCTGATAACTCCTTTAGAGACAGCAGTAAATTCAGACGTCCGTCTTCAAGGATGGACGGTGGTGGAGCTGCAAAGTCTGTCCCTCAGAGTAGACCATCCTTACCCACCTCATCTCAGCTCTGCATTCTCAGGCGACCTCTGGTCTCCTATCCCATTACAGTTTGAACGCCTTTACGCTAAGTATTACAGCATCCTATTAGTAACTGCTTTCAGCCTTAGGTGTCCGAGACGTATTTAACAGCATTGAAAGTAAGGATGTCTATATTAACAAGGACAAGAAAAGGAGGCATCAAGGTCTGAATCGTCCGGGTCACAAAACAGGGGACATCCCAGAACTCAGCAGCCAGTCTCCGGTGCCTAAAATCATCAACTGAAACTTCTCCCTATTTAGTTGGGTTTTTTAAAAAATAATACTATGTATGTAATATTTTTCAATTTAAATCATAGTAAAATTTTAATTTACTCTGTCTTTGTTCTCTTTAATATTGGACAAACCACAGACGTTTCAAAGGGACCCCTGCATGGACAAGCAGCCCTCAGGCGAACAAGAAATGTATTCTCTTATGAAAATCTAAAGGAACTTCCTGCTCAAAAGTACAGAGCTGGAGGAGGAAGTGGGCTGGAGAATGAATACATAATGTTCTCCTAAGCACTGCTGGACTGTTTTCTGAGGAGCAAATACCTTCTAGAGATATTGAAAATACTGCAGGGCTGAAGGGCCAGGGGAGCAAAGGAGAAGGGCAGAGCTTAAAAGAGCCTTGGGAACAAGCTTCTACTCTTCCATAAAATCACCAGGACATAAATTGGACCTTTGGATCAAACTTCAAAATGGAGCATTCAGCAAGGGCTCTGATCTTTGTAACATGTTTTAGTTTTCAGCTGTCCCTCGTGTTCAGCTGCTGAGGTCTCCAAATGCAATTGGGTCTCTGCCAGAAGATAATCGTGCAGGTCCCTTCCTAAGTGAGCTTTGTATTCACAGAGGGGCGTGCTACTTCTAAATAAAGCCTTTATCTTATTATATTAGTTAGCCTGTGGTCATTTTGTCGTTGTTGTTGTTTCAAAAGTTCTTTTCCTAGAAAAGAGGCCCCTAGCACCTGTTATAGCTGTCTGTGGCTCTGCTTCCAGTGTTTCTGGCTTAGACGATGGTGGGGAGTTCGAAGCCCCCCACACCAGCCTGTGATCTGTAACAGAATTCCTGCCCTCCACATGTCCTTGATGTCTTGTGGGAACAGCTCTAATCAACACTACGAGAATGAGTTAAGGAACATGTTATTTTGCCCCATTTAAACATGACTCCCATAAAGGCCAATATGGTGACATGCTCTTCAAAGGGCTTACTGCCCTCAGTAACCTTGAGGTTGGCTATTTGCTCCAGGAGGTAATTACCTTCTGGGTAAAGTGGTACAGTGACATGATTAAAGGGATGATGGAACTTTACTTATTTTACAAGCCAGGCCCAAGCTATGGCAACACAAGCTTAGTTTCCTTTTGTAGGACACGTTTTATAAGGTGTAACCTTCCCAGGAAGAATAAAGCCATATTTTGGCCACTAATAGCCTAATGTGAATTAATTGCGGCCAATGAATAAAAGAGGGAGTAGGAAGGAAAAAGAGAGTGGCACATTCATAGGGGATCATCCCAGTAGGAGTGGGGAGGATCTTGGGATGTCTTGGATTTAAGTGGCACTCAGGGTAGGAAATGGTGAGAAGCATCCCCAGATGGAAAATAAAGACATATCAATAAATAGAAAGGAGGTAACAGTGTCCACACCACTCCTGAGCAATACCATTAGCCTTGATTCCTGAGCCACTGGGAAGCCTCTGTAAGGCTACAATGGCGATTGTTATGACCGCAGTGTTTGAAAGGCACTAAAGAGCATAGGCTGCTATTTGTGTGCTATTTTGAAAATTCTTGGACATCTAGCACCACCGCAAATTATAAACCCAAGTCACAAAGGGCATCAAAACTCCTTCCTTGCCTGTGGCTTACTCAACACTAGGCTAGAGTTTCTCCCTAAGCCAAGGGGGCTGACTGGGAACGTAGACCAGTGCTTACCCACCTCGAGACCGTGTAGATATTCATCATCTTATCTGCCCCATGGAGGAAAATTGACAGAATTCATGAAGGACATACAGAGGAATCACTGGTGATTTTTTTTTTCTTTCTCAGAAATCCACCATGAATCTCCAGTTCTACCTCCTCTGGTATGCAGGTTCTTGGTCAACAGTAATGACTGAACGAATTAAAGAAGGATTTCAAGGTCCCCAGCATGCAAGGGACAGAGATTCTAAAGAATCATTTGTTGACCATGCATTTTCTAGCTCACTCTTGCCACATACCCTCCTAGTTCACTCTGTCACTTTAGAGTAGTCATCAAAGGCAGAGGCTGTGTGATACAAGCTTGGCCAAAGCAAACAGACCAAAAATTTGGGAACCGATTTATCTTAACCCAAGGGTAGTAATCCAATTTATTTGCCTGGAATTCTTCACATTTCGTCCGGCTCACCCAGCAGTGTTTGGATTTGGCAAATGGTGCCTGGGGAAAAGCAAAGCCCACAGTGTCAGCCACTTGTGAACAGGGTGATTTTGGTATTAAAAATACACATGTTGTTCTACGGCTTCATGTTTCTGCTGGTGAGCACAGTTGGTGATAAGAGGTTTGGGCCACCTGGGAGGGTTCTCTCTCTGTGTGATATTCTGCGGGCCAAGTCTGGCCAGCCCCTCACTAATGGCAAGGGTGTGAGGGATGGAGATTAATTAGTGTACGTCTTGACAAGTGCAAAAAAAAAAAAAAAAAAAAAAAAAAGAACCTCCCAGGATAGTGTACAACCCACATTTCATTAGGAGTACGTATTTGACCTGAAGAAAACACGTACTGGTAAACACCCTTGACATGAAGCCATGTCATCTGCCCTATTCTCTGTGCACGGTACAGAAGGAGTGGAGATGATATTGCAAATGGCATAATTACCATTTGAACTTATTTAAGGCTATTTTGATAGCTTTGAAAAGCAGCATCATAAGTAAAGTAACCTTGGGAGCAGAGGACAACAGCTTAGTTTGTAGAGTGTTTGTGTAACACACATAAAGGTCTAAATTCGACCCCAGCACCCTATGAATTGGAGGTGTTGACACAGACACATCTGTAACCTCAGCACTCCAAAGACAGAAGCACGAATATTAGAAATTGAAGGTCTGGGGCTGGTGATATGGCTCAGGAGCTAAGAACACACACGGCTCTTCCAGAAGGACTGCAGTCTGATTCCCAGCACCCACATCAGCGGCTTACAACTGCCTGTACCTCTAATTCCAGGGGACCCAAAAATCTTCTTCTAGCTTCTTCACTCACAGGGACATACCCACCCACAGGCAAGCATACACACATAGACATAATGTAAAAATAATAAAATAAATCTGTTTTTAAAAAGGAAGTTGAAGGTCATTTTTGGCTACATACTGAATTCTAGGCAAGGCTGGGATATATAAACCCTATCTCAAATATATATGTATATATAATATACAATTATACATTATAATTAATATGTTATAATTTTATATTATAATGTATATATAATAGCATCACCTGGGGCAAAAAAAAGTGCTAATTAAAGAACCTACTAATCTGGATTCCATTCCTAATTATATATGATTTCCATGATTACAACCCTCACATTCTCAATCTCAGGCTGTGAAATATAGATTCCGAAAGTCCTCATAATAACAGTTTCAGGACTAAAGTAACTTCAGTGTTGCATTCCTGGGTTTCTGTTACTGTCGTGCTCAGAAAGGCATTCTCAATTTTGATTCAGTTAACACCTATGGAGGTCACAGGCAGATTCAGACATGACCAGGCCACCTGGCCGTGGTGACCTGAACAGTGGTGCCAGGGCAGCAGTGAATTGACTTGACTTGGTTATTTGCTCTCTACCTACAATTTAGCCCATTGGCCAAACCAGTTAATTTCCTGATTTAGTCAATAAAGTTTTATTGGAACACAGCCATGCCCCTTCTTTGTGGATTATCTGTTTCTACATTCCCACAACAGCAGAGTTTTGTGGTTGCGAAAGAAACTGTACGGCCTGCAAAGCCAGAAATATTTACCATCTGGTCCTTTGCAGACAAACTTTGCTGGCCCCATTCTATACTCTATGTTTATGTTCACAGTCTTTCCAAGACTGCCTTGTTTTATTTCCGCCCCCCTCCTTGGACTTTAGACTCTTCATCAAACCCAACTCTGACTTCACTGAGTACCCAACTCTTCCTAGCATATTCTTCTTGTCTTCATCATTCCTAAGTCAGGATGCACGTGTCTATACAATCCTTTTTTTCTGCCTAGGCTAATTTGCCAACTTAATACCAACCAACGTTCCTCTTTTATAAAACGTTTTAAACCTTTTAAGAAATTGTCTCTGATAAATTATGTTATAAAAATAACTAGTTTTCAATTTCTCCTTTAGCTATGCTGCATTGTTCTGAGTTTTGGGGGTGGGGGATGAGGTGGGAGGATGGGGCTGGGGGATGGGGGTGGGGGGAACATTTGAAGTAATAGACTAAAACTTGTTCAGGATGGCAGACCAAGTCTTTTATTTGTTAAATTATGCATACAGAGTAGCCTAAGGCCACCAGCATTTACAATACTGTGTAAATTGGTTTCAATCTGTGTTGTGGACAGTTGTTCACAAATTAGCTTACCCTCACCCAAATTTAGCCTATATAAAAACATTTCCTTTAAAAAAAAAAAAAAAACAAGGTCTCACTGTGCTTCTCTCCTTCCTCTCTTTTTCTCTCTCCTCAAGCTGTCTTACCAAATGATTGCACCTCACGTCTCAAATGTTTGCTATCCACCTTTCCTACATCTAATGGAGCAATGGCTGCGCTGAAGTCCACAGAGCCTTTTCCCCAGCTGATAAATTAAAATCATCAACTCTATAGTCTTTATGGGGGAACTTAGTAATTTCTGCTTTTGCGTGCAATTTCATAATGAAATTTGACTCACACCAGGTTAGATTTTGAGGAAAGAAGACAAAGTTTGCTTAAGCCAATGGTTTTCAACCTTCCTAATGTCACGTGAGATCTACCCCCCTCAACTATAAAATCGTCTTGTTGCTAACTCCTAATTGCAATATTTCTACTGTTATGAATTGTAATGCAAATATTTGATATACAGGCTATCTGATATGGGTCCCTCACAGGGTTCTCAACCCACAGGTTGAGCATTGCTGGCTTAAGCCATTGTGGAATACAAATAGAGCAGGGAAAGTCATCCGGGCTCACACTGTTCATCCTTTGGCCATAGAGCATACAGAAGAAACAAGTCACCTTTTCCTCATTATTGTTAGGGTTTTTCCTTCCGTAATTAGCTTTTGATTTGGAGACACACCTGAAACTTCAAGGGTCACAGTGGCAATTACATAGGCACAGACATGCCGTTTGCTCACTGTGTTGGAACTCGGTTCAGCCACGAACATTTCAGTCAAAGCACTCTGTCAGAGAGTGCCCTTCTGTCTTTTACTGCAGGTGACCATTCCCTTTGGGAACTGATCTGGATAGGGATTGGTTCTATAACTGTGGTCCCTGTGAGCCAAGGGGCTGTATGCAGATGTAGTCACCGATTGGAGCTCTGCCTTCAATGACCATAGATAAGACCTTAGCTGTGACCTTTGCCTTCCTCTTATGGAAGTTATGAAAAGAAAGGTGATAGGCACTGCATAGCACATACGATTCATATAAAGAATGTCAGTTGAGTGGGGAAGTAAGTGGAGATTGAGGAAGGGGCCAGCTGATGCAGAAGTAACACCCAGCCAGGCTGCTCCGTGAGATGGTTTTGCTGTACCTTAGGCATCAGAGAAATCCTTATGCAGGCTTGTGTCAGCAGCAATTTGAAAGGATCAATCCTTATGTAGGTCTCGCCTCTCCAGTTGACAAATAATCACTTAGTGTCCAGATGCACCATGGGAAGTTTATTAGATCTGAGGTTTTATTTTTTC
This sequence comes from Acomys russatus, assembly GCF_903995435.1. NCBI lineage: Eukaryota > Metazoa > Chordata > Mammalia > Rodentia > Muridae > Acomys > Acomys russatus. Next base: position 56,081,582 of record NC_067156.1, on the reverse strand, counting down.
CCCCCTTAATCCATGTTCTGTCATTTATAGGACTCACAGAAGAAACTTCTCGATGGTGTAGCTAACCCTCTTGCATGACTGGCAAACTCTTCAGTTTGTGCATAAGATTCACATACCATTCTTTTGTTACTTCCCTGAGCCAGGGACCATGGGAAGTGCTGAGGCTGTGACAGACAGTACAGTGCCTTGCTGACCTTGGAGACCTCACATCTAGTCGTCCAGAATAAGCAATCACAATCAATAGGAACGTGTGCTGGACGCTGTGGGGCACAGAGAGTAGAATCTGTTTCCATGGTAATATCTCAGATAGGTGCATATGTTTGAAAGGCAGTAGGGAGCTTAGTGGGTAGAGAACACGGAGATGTTTCTGTGCACAGGTCTGGTGTACACAAGGGCTTCTATACATGAGATGGCAGCCAAGGTATGGCCAACAAAGGGAAGTGGCTGAAGCTAAGGAAATGAGAAGATTGAAAGCTATGAGTAGCCTCAGATAGATTTGAATCAGAAGAACATGAAAACCCCTGTGCTTTTCCAAAGAAGTTTTAAAGTCATCCCACCAAACAATATAGGTCCTTAATCAAGGATATGAACAAATTTATACCTTAACAATATTTCTCAGGTAAGTATGGGTTATAAAAGTTTAAGTAGGAAGCCTAGAAACTGAGTTTAGTGAGAAAATGGGTGAGGACAGACAGATTGATGGGTTCCAAACTAGGAGGCTGAAAGGAAGGGATAGACATAAGAAATGTTTCCACGGTGATAGCAACTAGACTGGACAAGCAGCAGAGGTGGAAGGTGAGGCAGCCGATGAAGCTGAGCAGGATTTGACTTCTGGCCTGGCTTGATGGATCATGCTGAATTGAAAGTGAGCAACACAAGGAAGAAGGAAGGGCAAAGCATGAGTCAGCTTGAGATGAGTGAGTGGCCACTTGGAAATGCCCATTTAGAGATTATCGCCATGCACTGGAAACAAACCTTTAACCAGAAAGCAAGGGAGAGGGGGGATGCTTGAGAGTTAAAGTCAATAGGTGAAGCTGAAGTCTATCAGGGTGAGTGGGAGCCTCAACCAGTGTGTCTAGAGAAAGAACCAAACACCAAACAAAAATCACAGAAATCCAAAAGGATTACTAAATGTGAAGAAAGGGAGGGGGAGATAGAGAAAGAGTCCAAACTACAAGTGGTACTGGGGTTTAAGTGGGACAGTTACTGTTAAGAAAAACTTGAGAATGGATGCCTCATCCTAAAATCCAGAGAAGGTTGTTGTACAAGAAGAGTGCTTAGGAACAGACAGAGTAAAAGTCAAACTACAGTGAAGTGAAAAGAGCAGGAAGCTTAGGAAATTTGAGACAGACAGCCTGAATGCCCTGAAAGATTGCCTGGAAATATGTTTTAAAGCAGGGATTCAAGTAGCAAAACCCATTCGTTCCTAAAAGGGAAAGCAATAGGAGTGGAGCAAAAAGGAAAGGACTGTGGTCTGGAGAGTGAGCTCATCGGGGTGGTTGTCCGTGTGTTATGTGGCCTTAACAATACTTCCTGGATATGTGACCTATCATACAAGAACCCACATTTTGTTAGTGTGAAGCTGTTAGTTGGAACTTGAAAATATTAGTGTTTTGGTCACATAGGCCGAGCTCGCCTTTAGCTCTCTGTGTATCCAAGGATGAACTTGAATTTCTGACCCTTCTGCTTCCACCTCCTGAGGGATGAGATTATAGATGTGTGCCACCACAGTTCGTTTATGCAGTGCTAAGGGTAGAACATGTTTTGTCATTGTTGTTGTTGTTGTTGTTGTTGTTGTTGTTGTTTTAATGCATGCTAGGCTGCCACTCTACCAATTGAGTTGCATCTTTCGCCTGAAATTTTTAGTAATTTCAAACAAAGCATCCACATTTCTACGTTAGCACAGAGGCTCACAGAGTGTGGAGTCAGGCACTCCCATTTACCATACCATAAAATCCACTGGTGTGTGACGTATGCGGTTTGCTATTGCTTGGCTATGAATGTGTTCAAAAGTGAATTCTCTACCTCTTTTTGTTATCATAAAAGTACACAGCTGCAATTTCCTAATTAACTTTAATAACAACATAGTAATGGCTAACACGTCTTAACAAAATTATTATATATAAAACATTATTCTAATTCAGCCAGAGTGGCACGTGCCTTAAATCCCAACACATGGGAAGCAAGGACAACTGGATCTTTGTGAGTTTAAGACCAGCTTGGTCTACACAGTAAGTTCCAGTAAACCAGAATTACACAGAACCCATGGCTCAAGAGAAAGGGGAAAATATTTTACAGTGATTTTTTAAAAAAAGCCTTTGTTTTATATACTTTGTATTTGTGAATTCCTTTATTGTTTCCAGCAATCAATGAGAGGCATTGATATCTACTACAATATAGACATTAAGGTTGTAGTGCTTGTTATTGTTATGCTCAAGAATTTCTGAATGAGCCAATGGGAGGAGATCACAGTTGAACAATTGACACAAGGACACCCAATTGGTAATGCATGAAGACAGGTTGAAACTCAGACAGCCAGTTCCAGAATTTGCCCATTTAAGCAAACTCACCTATGTTCTCAATGGTCTTTATGCCCTGGCACACGGTCTTAGGGCTTTTTCTTCTGGTTGTTTCTATCTATAGGCTCTATCCTCTATGGGAGGATAGCACCCTTTCCCATGGCAGCCATCAAGGTGTCTTGTGTGTGGGTCAGGATCCACCACCAGCCTAGTAAGTGTTCAGAATCAAGGCACACATCCCTTCCAGTTGAGGCCTATGAAGACCACCTTGACTGATGCATAGAAGGCGACTTGTCCTCATCCTGTGGTCTGTTGTGCCTTCTCCCACTTCCCATCTCTCCTACTCACACATTTGAGTGTCCTCCAAACTTTTACTTCTCTTCTATAAGGGCTGAGACTTGGATTTAGCCTGTTCCCTGCAAGTCCAGTGGAACATTTGCTCCCAGTTCATGGAAAGTACTACGAATCTCTCTCCTCTCTCGCCAGGCTCTTCCTTTCCCTCAGCAAGCATGAGGAAGCAGGGACCCCAGTGAGGTTTTCAGTAGAGCTGCTAACAGCATCTAGAAAAACTTTTTGGCTGCAAGTCACTGCAGCTGTAAAGGAACAGAGATGAAAGAATGATTTTAAACCTCTTCCTAGTGCTGACTGCTCTAAGGAAAGGAATCATTGGCAAAGCCCAAATAATTAAAAGATAATATTTTAGTGATACAAATTCATTACTATGACTCTATAGTATCTATTTGTTACAATGTCAGCCAAAGAGACAAGGGGATTCCTAGAACCCTAAATCATTCATTTTAGCCACTGAAGGTCATGGATGGCAAAGGTACAAGTTGTATCTCCTCATCCAATCGTGTGCTTCAAAGTTGAAAGCAACACCTCAACAGACTCACACTGTCACAAGAGAACCTAAGATCACACTGAGGGGAAAAGAAGAAGAAGAAGAAGAAGAAGAAGAAGAAGAAGAAGAAGAAGAAGAAGAAGAAGAAGAAGAAGAAGAAGAAACAATAGTCCCAAGCTTGCTTCTGTCTTTGTGGGGGAAAGGTAAGGAACCAAGATGTATTGGACTTGACAAAGTGTTAGGTAAACAAAGCCTTGAGTATTAAAGTTTAGGCTCTAGTGATTAGTGGGGGAGTACGGGATAATGAGCACAGAGGGGTGTCATTCAAGGTACTTTAGACTCCGACTGTGTTTATTATCCACTATCAGTATGGAGATATATGCCTGACTACTTTTATGGTGCCATTTAGAACTTTAAAATAAGCTCTTATGTTCAGAAAGGGGTTACTAAATTACTCACCCTGTAAGGTTTTCCTTGATTAGCATAATTCCGCCCATTACACGCCTTATCAAGAGTGTGTTTTTGTTGTTGGGCCCTCGTTCTGAAGAGACGTTGGGGGATGCATTGCCGTGGCTTCGTGTCAATCCTGAAATAGCACCTATCGCTGACTTTGAAATTAAATACTCTTGTATTAGTTGCAAAGAAAACTTCTCCAGGTTCGCACTTCTGCGGATGATGAGCCCAGTGAGTGACGTAACTGCTTCCCCTGGCTTGCTACCAAATAATTTTCCTTTAAAAAAAATTTTTTTTATTACTATTACTTTGGTTTCAACTTTTCACTTTTCCAAAGAAAAGCGTGAGAGGACTCACAGTAAGAGACCTAGTGGAATGCAGGGTTCTTTTGTGTATGGTAAAAAGACCTTGTAAAGACCAAAAGTGAGCTTAACTTTAAGTGGACTTACTAGAGCAGAGAGGAGAGACCACAGTGGTCTCTCCATGTAACCCTGAATTAGCTGCCTCTTCCAGATTTCCGGTGTCTGGGTTCAATCTGCTTCCCTCATCCAAGCCAGGAAGCTTATGAGCGTACACTAGATGGCAGCATGGTATACTGGCCACCTCAGAGGAGCCAAGGCCCAGCAGCCAGAGCCCACAGTGCCAGCCACCAGGTGCCCTTCCCCAAGGTCCCAGCACAACTGTCAATGGGCAACTTGATTTTATGCAGCACTGGGGGTCACAGTGGAAAATTCCCCTAGGATGGCAACCATCCTCTGTGCGACGCACTGGTTTTTGTTTTCCCCACATACTCAGCCGAAAGGGGTTTTCTTTTTGCTGCTGTGGTCCTCTTCATCCTCTGTGTTTTTGCCAGGTGGGTGTTTACTCTATGCGCAAGGCTAAGGCCCTTTCACCTGGGTCCGCATAATCCGCACACTGTCCTCGAGCGCCAGTTGCTCTTCATGCCGAACCAAATAGTTCATGTAAAAAAATTTATTTATTTATTTATTTTTGCCTGCCCGCAGCATCCTGGTCCCACATTCCCCCAAAGGAAAGCCATAGCAAGCTCAAAGACTCAGCAACGGAAATCTGTAGCATTTTAGCTTTAAACAGTAGCTCAGACTTCACCAAAGTCGGTCAATGTCATTTGGCAGATAAGAATCGTGAGACCCAGACATCTAGCCTTGCCTAAAGGCCACACAGCTTGTTAGAGAGCAAGGCAGGACTGAAAAGAGGGGATGCCTTTCAGGGCCGGTGTGTGATTTACAGAAAGTCGTAAATCCGCTGCATCCACCGCCTTCTCCCCTCCTCCCCACTCGCCCGTCCCACTGCTGGTCACCCTGCCTTGCACAGTGCCCCAGTGCGGGCCCAGGCTGCACTTCACTATCTCTGTGTCTCCACCGAGAAGGCTTCCTTCTCCGTGAACAACTACGAGAAGGGACAGTAAAAAAGTTCTTCACTGGGAAATGGGACCAAGGAGACAGGACTGAAACACTGCAGCCCTTCCCTTGACATTTCCCTTGACATTTCCTCTGGATCAGAGAAGAAAATTCCAGAATCCTCCTAAGTGAACCCATTTGAGCGTTTTTTTTTTTTTTTGGTTCCCCGCGCCTCCCCCGCCCCCCCACCCCCGCCCAGCCCCTCATATGGTCCACTTTTTCCCCCTTCAGACCTTTGAGTCCTAATTCAAACCGGCCAGCCCTCAGGGGCTCACCTATCGTTACATATTGTTGATTTGCAGAACACACAGATTCTTTCCCTAGCCGGGCACGGGCACAGCTTTCACGGTTTTCTACAGACCCTGAGCCTTTTCCCAATTAAGCCATGGACCAAGTCTCTCTGGTTAAGATTACAAACACCACCACCCTCTGCTGCAGCAGCCCCTCCCTTCCTCTGACACATGGTTCTTTTGATCTCAACCCCAGACCATCACACAGGCTCCTAATTATTCACGAGCCATAAATCATGGCAGTAATGTGGGCCTTGCTAGGGAAAGAAGTGTTGTTGGGCCATAGGAGCCTGGAAAACTGGGTGTGTTTAGTGTTTGTGAAGGAGGAGGGGGGAGAAGGGCGCGGGGAGAGGCAGGCAGGAAGAGTGAAATGTTTTAAATGTTTGTAGAAATAGTTGCTTTGATGTTGAGCCCTCCCCCAGAGGAAGTCGACAGTCTGAGAAGTCCGTCTGTACTTTTTCATATTTGCAGAGGTAATGAAACCCACAAAGCAGGTGCAGGCAGGGCCTTCTCCAGTGAACACCCTGCACACTTCCAGTGAACAGGCCTGGAGCGCTCTCCCCCTTCTTGTTTCGTCATTTAATTTTAGGGGCTCATTTCCAAGGGACAACCTGAAGTCTTCTTTGACCTTTTGTAAAGCAGGTCGTCTGGTTAGGCTTGCCATTTTCACTAGGAAACACCGGAAATTCTACATTATTTGTTTCGTTTGGCCTGAGCCAAAATGTGCTAGAGAGATTGGGAAAATGCCACCCATTTCGGCAAAACTGATCAAAGTTAATCTTTGATAGACAAGACCATCTTTTAAATGGGTTTTGTGTACCTGACTGGATGGGAAATTATTCTTCTGTATCCTGGGTAAGAAACACTGAATGAAGGCCACGAATAACTTACAGGCATCCTTGCTTTAGCAAAGTCTTCCTCAAACGCAAACCATTAACAACCTTTTTGTTCTGTAATTCTTTATGATAGCCACTTTATTGACTATAATTCACAGGAAAGACTAAAATAGAGCAATATTGTGACCTCCCCCTTTCCTTAACAAATACTCATGAAGAGCTATGCTGTTCTAACTCTTGCAGCTATGACAACTGTCAATTCAAGGGAAACATTTAATGTCACTCTTGCTTCCATGATACCTCCACAGTGAATTTAAAGTCTAAGCTCTACAGGCCACACAGTCTTTTTCATGGTTTCCAAACCCTAATCCTGCCTCCATAGTATGAGGCATCCATGGAAACACAGATGTAGTTAAGCATAGTCATGATTCAATTTAAAACAAAAAGGAAGTAAGACAAATTTGGACCTTGGACTGTTCCTTGCTAACCCTCTGTCTATGCACGCATCCCGAAGTTAGAGAAAACCAGGGAAGGAAGAATGAGGAGAAAGTGTGTACAAGGTCAGGAAAGGACAATTTAACCATCTGAGAGTGCAGGCAAAGCCTTCTGGAGCAAGGGACACCTGAGTTAAGGTTTGCTGCATTGGCAAAAGTCAATCCACTAAAGGACTGGAAAAGAATGTCTTAAGGGAGGAGAAAGAAAAGACCTGTGTCAAAATTCAAAACCGGAGTCACAGTGGAGAACTGAAAGCACTTATGTACCATGGGGTGAGATGCTGGCAGTAGATGTGGTAGAAGAAAAATTGAGGACAGAATTCAAGGGAGAATCCTGTCCTAATACCAGAACCGTTTTTCCAGGAGATAATTTTGACACTGTAACACAGAGCATTCTGCACACTCTGTGCCACTTAAAGGGCCCTCCACCACCTCCCAATAGAGTCAGAGACTAGGGACCAAGCCTTTAACATTCAAGCTTTTGGAGGGGCCATTTCAGATCCAAACTGTATCATAACACAGAGTCATTTCTTCTCCACCAAAGCATGACATTCTAGTTATGAGTTTCTCGTACAGCAAATTGTGTGAGTGGCTTTTCATTATTGGTGACAGAAATAGATTTTACTTTATCAGAGTGATCAAGATTAATATGACCAATATAAAACACACAATAGCAAGATACCCTAGATGTTACACCCAGAATACAATATCATTCCTGTGATAGCCTTACGATAATACATAACCTCATTCTGAGAACATAGTTTATAAAGCTAGATTGAGAAGCTGCCCAAAAAAAAAAAAAAGACCAAAAGCCCTGGAAAATGTAAAGGTCTCAAAGGACTCAGGAATGCCAATAATTGGGAAAGGTGAAAAAGAAGTAATAAACTCAATGTAGGGTCCTGTACTGACTCTTCAGACAAAAGGGAGGAGGGGTGTTATCGAGGAAACTAGTGAAATCCAAATGAGATCTGTAATTTAGTTACTAGTGTTGTACCTGTGTTGTCTTGGCTTTAGTAGTTATAAAAGATGTCAACACTGGGGGAGCCATGTGAAATGCATACAGAAACTCTACTATGCCTTCAACTTTTCTGTAAAATAAATAAATAAATAAACTTTGCATGGGAACAATCCTGATACAAGACCCAGCTCTAGGAAGGAACCATTGATAAATGTTTCTTTGTTGCCTTGTTAATTTGCCTACCAGCAGCTCATGATGATGGCCAAGTAGCTTTTAGATTATCCCATGTCATCATATAAATAAAACAGAGTCACGGCTCCTAATCACCCATTCATTTGGGATCTGCTTTCATACCTGCTGACCACATTTGGTAAGGAGGACTACGACTTCTGCTACCTTAGAGCATTCATGGGCAGAGGGACCCCGAGTGCTTTGTGTGCTTGGAGGACAATTTAGTGAAGTCGAGAATCTAGACAGGGCATCAAGAAACCAACAACCATATTTCAATTCTGGTATTCCTGGCTCCTAGGGTCTTTGGTAAATCACTGAACACAGATCCTTTTCTGTGTTTTTCTAAAGTTTTCTTTTCTTAATCTTGAGTGCTTTGGTGCAAGACTTAAACCAGTGAGTCTTATCCTTGGTCCTTGGCTGGGTATTAGAATAACTTTAACATGGGTACTTAATCTCACCCAGAAATTCTGGTTTTAATTCTTTGGTTCATATATATAAATATTTTTTATATTTCTCAGAGTTGTTTTCCCAGTTATGTTGAGAATCACTGGTACAGGTGAATTTTATATTCTAACTTTGCATGACATCTCAGTAATAATAAGTTTAACACAGGAAGTTAACAAAACCACATCTTAGAAAGTGTTCTCCTTTATCTAAAGACGTTCTGGATACAGTATGGAATGCTCTCCTTGTTTGCTCCTCCTGTCTCTGCCTCTCTGATTCATTCTCATCGTGACTAATGACTTACGCAATGAGCTGCAGAGCTTAGCTTGTGAAATATGCTGTCAGGAGAGCTCCCCCAAATGGCAACTGTACCTTATGAGATGGGTCAGATTCTCACCTGCTACCTGTTCATATTCTGTCCTTTTCGATTCCAATCCTTCATCATCCACTTCTTCTTTCACTGTCCACAAATGTGGATGTAGCCCACAATGAGATCACATTCACAGCAAGGTACGAATGACTGACTTTGGTGGCGTGAACCTATTCGGATGGACCAAGGGAGGAATAAGATCGTCGTACTGTCCCAAAGGTAGCAAGTACTTGGATGAGTGCAAATTCACAAGGCGGTGAGAAAGGCAGTGAGGGGGGCAATCGTCAGAGATGCATGGGCTTTGGGGGACCAGCAAGCTAGCAAGGTCCACGGGGACTGCTTTTCTTCTGTTCTAGCCAGTCATACCAGAGACGACACTGATTTAACAGTGCCAGAGTGATTTTATCTTTAAAAAAAAAATCAATAAATGTATCACTGCCTTGCAAATGCTGGAAGCAGGTTTTTAAAATAAAACATAACGCACTGTGAAGGCCAAAGGAAACACGTCTCTAGGGCAGATGCTGCCAGTTTGAGATCTCTTCTTTAAAGATTAAAATCCACGAGTGTAAGACTTACAGATGAAAGCAGTGTTTGGTTTCGTTTGCGTGGGAGCAGAGGTGATAATAGGACTCCGGTGGTCGTATACGTTAACACAGACTGCATCTTCTCAATAGAGTTACACAGGGAAGGAAAGTTTATTACTGCTTCCTGAGATGGAGCTCTGCACCAGCGCGAATTCAGAGGCTGCCCCTTGTGGTAGCAACTTGGAAGTGCATGCAATGGAGTCCAAGCTCCAGGGTGGCTCACTAAAAAGGCAACCACCATCCAGCAGAGCATTGAAGCAGATGCTGAGACTCACAGCCAAACATTGGGCGGAGCGCAGGGGGTCTTTTGGAAGAATAGGGGGTTAGAAGGACTCAGAGGGGCAGGAGCTCCCCAAGAAGACCAACAGAGCCAACAAATCTGGGCTCAGGGGGGCCTGCAGAGACTGATGCACCAACCAGGGCATAGAGAAGACCCAGGTCCCCTGCTCAAAGGTAGCCAACAGGAAACTTAGCCTCTATGTAGGTCTCCTAATAAGAGGACCAGGGGCTGTCTCCAACAGGAGCTTTGTTGCTTTCATTTCAATCACTTCCCACCACAAGGCGAGGTGGTCTTGCCAGGCCACAGAGGAAGAGGCCTGAAGAGAGTCTGTGATCAGTTGGTAAGGGGGGAGGGCTGTCCTTTTTTGAAGACTAGGGGACAGGGATGGGGGGAAGAAGGGTGGGACCCTGAGGAGATGAGTGAGAGGGCTACAATAGAAATGTAAAGTGAATAAAGTAATTTTTTAAAGGGGAAAAAAGTTTGAGAGACAAAAAAAAAAAAAAAAAAAAAAAAATCTAGAGGGCAAGAGACAGACAACTAGGAGTTGGGTTGTTTTGAAACAATGATATGCAGAAAATTCTATCAACTCAGGAAAGGAGGGAAGGCAAGGGGAGAAAGGTGTCCCGGCAGGAGCTGGGTAGGTGAGGGTACAAGGAAAGGCTCAGTCCAGGAAGGGAAGATTCGGTGAGGTGTCCTATGGCTGAAGGAACATGGCAGTGCTAACACTGAACAAGGCCCATCTGGATGCCAGGGTTTTTATGACATCAAAGGTAACCCAGAGGCCCTGGTGACCACAAGTTAAATCTGCTTGGGGACAGTTCTTCATTATAAGCCCTTCCAGCAGGGGAGGCTCTGACTGCATGTTAACTTTTCTTTGGTTAAGACCACGTGCAGATGGAGGTGGCTGCTGGGGAACAGACCCAGCTCATCTGTATGTGTTAGCTGTGTAGAATTCAGAATGACGAATCCTAGAACCTAAGCCGCCATCTCCGATGGTGAGTGGCTTGTATTTGGAACACTGAGGAAAATGCAATGGGATCTTATCATGGTGTGCCACACTAACTGTACCGTAGGGCACTCTGAATCTCAACTGAGAGTGAGCTCAGCTGTGTAGCACACTCCTGGCTGCTGGAAAGCCCTGGGTTCAGTCTCTAGCACCCAAACAAATCAATGAGTGAATGGCTTCATCTCCTTAATTTGCATAGATAGCTGGTCTGAGATTTACATGGGCAAACTCAGTGCTTCTCGACCTCCCTAACACTGTGACCCTTTAACACAGTTCCTCATGTTTTGGTGACCCCCAACCATAAAATCACTTCACTGCTACTTCAAAACCGTAATTTTGCTGCTGTTATGAATCATAACCTAAATATCTGACCCACTGGTCTAGATGGACTATTCCAGAAGTACCATAGGGAAATATATATAGTTATCATCACAGAACAATCGTTACACTTTCCAAGTGTGAGAGGATATGAGCGAGAACATTTTGTTCCCTGAAAAGGGCCTGGCTTACTAGCATTTGAGTTGCAGTCTTCACCTACTCCAGTGGACTCCTGCTCTGGCTGGCTGTGCAATATGCCACCGTGGTGGGAAGATGCTGGAAAGAAAGAACTCGGGCTACAGGGAAGTTCTGGTTTCACTGCTGACTTCCTGGAACACGGAGAGAAAGCTACTCTTGGTGAGCCTCAGTTTCCTTTGTGATTAAAGGTATTTGCCAGCGTCTGCTCCTCTCTCCCACATCACAGGGCTGGGGAGAGACTCCCCGGCTCTCTCTAACGGGGTTAAAGAGTTCTCGCACAGAGAACAGAGGAGCTACCTCCCTTGGAAGAGGGGGCAGTTGGAAACAAAAGGATCGAAAGTACATTTTTATTTGGAAATGTTCATTCTCACCTGGCAGCAGCCCCTCCTAGGTACAAGCTGTGAAAAATAAAATATTCAGATGTTTTTCCAAAAGGCACAGGGTTCTTAAAAGTTGCACATTGGCCTATATAAATATGCGATCTTAATTTTTTTTTTCTTCTCATTTTACTTTTATATCTGACTGTTCGAACAAAGGTGTATTCCATAAACAGGAGGCAAACACGCATAATGTTGCTTTAATTCCAGGATTTTCCATTTGTTTGGCTGTGTAGGTTAGTGGTGGTTTAAAGTGATATTCACACGTAAACTTTTGAACTGGGCTCTCTCCTTCAGTGAGCCAGTCTTTCCAGAGACTTCAAAGGAAACCCACTAAAAACACAGCCTCTGAGTAGGTAATCTAAACAAGAGCAATCAAACAAGAGGTTGTTCTATTTTATTTTATTTTTTATTTATTTATTTATTTTTTTGAGAGAGAATTTTACGAATTTCATCCTTGGTGGTAGAAACAGTTTCCTTGGCTTGACTACAGCTGTGATAAACAGAACACTCCTTTCTGTTTTGCATGGAGATGTTTATGCATGGCCAGGGAAGTGCTGAAGCATTCATCGTCAACTCGAACACCTCCAGCTTCTCATAAAACCCGAGTGAAAACAATCCGTGCAAAAGGTTCAAGTTCTGAGTCACACTTCAGAATCTCAACCTATCGCAGTAATGAAAATACTAACTTTATCTCTCTCTGAACCAGTGTTTTGGTGAGATAGAAACTCTGCCTGTCTTTAAGTATTAATTTGTTTCTGCACCTGAGGAAGTGTGTACTCTGGTAGGAAGCACACTTTTCAAACACTACATTTGAAATTTGCCTATGGTTTAGAGTTTGTATGGCTGGGCGCAGGGTGTCTTTTACTACTGACTGGAGAGTTGTGAGGAAAAAGGAAGTCACCTTGCATGGCATATGTGTAGCCCCGCCCCATGGAGCCGCCCATTTCCCTCTGACATTTTTCTTGTCTTGTCTCATTTCTCCGGCGTCCGCGTCATTTTGATTCTCAGTTCTGTTTCTCAGGTTTTGGGCTAAGAATCCACTGCAATCTGACTTTAAAAGCTAACCAGGCACTGGTGGGCTAGAAGATACTCTCTAATCTTCATATTTCTATTTGCCAAGTGTAATCTGTGTGTCATAATTTTTTTATTAAAGATACCTTTTCTGGGGCTAGAGGTTAAGAGAACTTATTGCTTTTCCAGAAGACCTGAGTTCAGTTCCCATCACCTACATTGTATGGCTCCTGACTCCCTGTAATTTCTCCTCCATCTCCAGGGAACAGAATGCTCTGTTCTAGCTTCCATGGGCACTTCTTCTTTCTAAGAAAAGCAGACAGTATCAACATTGCCTCTAAAAGCCTTTCCTGTGGACAGTGACATTATCAGAATAACTAGGGGACCTGTGACAATTTTGTTAATAATGTTCTGGGTAGCTTAACTTGGGCAAGTTAAATTCCTTAGAGAAAACATTTAAGAAAAAGCAAACAGCTCAGAATCCAAGGTCAACTGTGGGCCAGCAGCTGACCATAGAAAACCCTTGTCTTCACGAGGATATGCAAGTTGGAAATGTTCATGATCCCAGCTCATGTTTCCTTTGCAAGTTAGTGAAAAAATACCATTTACAATTTGGCAGATGTTTAAAAAGTCGTGATTCTTTTAAACTACCATAGCAAGCAATGCCGTTTGTAAATCAATTTGTAATTAAAACTAGAAACACATGGAAAGATGTCCGTCCCAGGACTCCAGATTGTCTCCACATTGGAATGACTTGAGCCTTGATGTTTTTGCATGGTCTGTTGACCATTTTGACTAAAGAAGCACCTTCCCCAAACTTGGTTGTTCTTGTCCAGAAAGGATGTGCCTACAGAAATAAATCTTAGTGGACTGTAGAGAAATATTTTCAAATACGTTGGTGGAGAATCTTATTGTTTTCATATTAACATTTTATCCTTTAGCTCCTTGCCCTCCTCTTTTTCCATATGGTATCATGTAGAAATGGTCAAAATGCAAAGTATGTAGAGATGATCATAAAACCATCTAGCACTACTTGTTTCAATGCCTGGTGGCCTTGAATCAGCTGCATCCCTTCTTTGCACGTCTGTGCCAAGCTCTAGTCCAAGCCACCATCTCCTTTGCCTATATCACTTAACAGCTCCCAGCTGGTCTCCAATCCAAGCTCAACAAAGAAACACATTTTAAGGGATGCTATTTCTATCATGTACCTCCCCTTCATTCATTTCATCAGTCCTAATCACAACTCTTTGGTCATTTTATTTTTGTCATATTAAGAATAAAAGCAAAAATTTGCATCCTGGCTTCTAGGGCCATATCTGATATAGACACCAACACTGTCTTCTTCTCCCATCCCCACCCCAAGGTCACAGCCCTCCAGACCCTCTGAGCTGCTCCTGTTCTATCTAGTACTTTCTTTCTTCCATAACGTACACATGTGCTTTGTTTTCCACACAATAATATCTCCCTCCCCTACCTTAGGTTTTTCTTATTTTATTATAAAATTCTCATATTTTTCATACTAAATGTCACCTCTTTAAACAGATCTTGTCTGGTCAGATAGAGAGTTCTTTCTCTCACCTAGTTCCTTCAATGGTTACCTTCACTGCATTAACCACGACTTGAAATTGTTCGATTAGCTTACTGTACATGTCCATGAGGGCTGACAAATGTCCATCTTATTGACCTTTGTCTTCCCGGAATCTTGCAGTCTCCCTAATCTACAAGTATACAAATCAGTGAATGGATACATACTAAAGAAGTACTTTCCCACCTCAAATCTTTGGCATCAACTTGACCTGAGAGAAAGATGTGTAATGACTACATTTTCCAAAGATAGTCTATGCATTCATAAGTTTCCTACACTCTAAGAAACAGCCAAGCCAGGCTTCTGCAGTTGCGTAACAAAACCTGCTTCCCTATGGGAATGTGTGCGAGACCACCTGTATTAGTTACTTTTCTTATAGCTGTGACTAAATGCTCACAGAAAAACAGCTCCAGGAAGGAAAACTTATTTTGGCTTATGGTTTGAAGGACACAGTCTATCATGGTGGGAAAGGCCGGGCAATGGAGTGTGAGGCTGGCTGTTTACCTTGTCTCTGCACTCAGGGAGCAGAGAGTGACCAGTGCTCATGCGCAGCTTATTTTCCATTTTTTAATCCATCCAGAACCCCAAGCCAATGGGATGGTGCTATTCCCTTCCGGGTGGGTTTATTTTCTCCTCAGTTAAACATCTCTGAAAGCATTCTCACAGGCACACTCAGAGAGGTGAGTTACAATGGTGACTGTAGTGACCAAGCTGATAGAGAAGGTTACCCATGCCACCATCAAGCCAACAGCGAAAGTCAGCCATCCATTTGAGCGTGCTCAACAATTTGTTGTTCCTGCTTCACTGCAGTTCTAAAGTGATGGGGGAATGTAAGGACAGGCAAGAATAGATGGAGGATAAAGTGGTTTCACATCGAGCTTCAGTATAAAACCTAAGTAGCGAGGTCAACGGTAGGTGGGTAAGTCCTGAACCCCACAAGGGTTGTTCAAAGCTTCACACCATGTGAACTAAACAGAAGAACTTGGCCTACATTACTACACTACCCTAAAAGAATACTTTGAGATGGTGGGCACTTCCCGTGCTCTGAGGGGGTGTTTGTAAACTGTACCATATGAATCTGTACTCTCATGTTTAGGGACATATGGCCTTATGAACATAACCTCCTTTGCCCCCATTGGATAAAGACTGAGATTCTTTTTCTGTATGAAATACATTGTTAAAGGGATATGTCACTCCACATTTTTATTTTAGATTTGATGGTGCGATGCTATCAGTGGTCCCTCAGATTCTAAAAGAGAATGAAATCAGGGCCTGTTTTGTGATTCTAATAAGCAGCAAAACAGTGCAGAATGGATAGGGATGGACAGCCTCGGGATGTTAGGGGTTTCAACTTCATGGATACTGCCACAGGAATAGGATGCATGTATCACGTATGCTCCGCTGGGGAAGATGACTCAATAAGACTGGAGAGCCACAGGGTCAGAACAGGGCAGGGCCTAAAGCCAAAAGTCTGCTGCTCTGATTTATAATGCAGGTGCCCAGGAATTTAAGATAAACATACACAAAATTCCTCACCACTTGTGTAGCCTTTTGGATCCCCCCCCCTTTTTTTTTTTTTTTTAGAAATCACAGCGTCAGCTTTGCTCCCACCTTATCTTTGTTCAATCCTTCATCTATTGCTTAAAATTAAAAATAAGCATGGAAAAAAAAAAGTAGCACAATAGAGATCCTGAGGCTAAGTGATCACACAGCACTTGCCATAAAGAATAAACAATTAAAATCCATTGCCCAGTAACGCTGTGTACTGTGGTCCTAGACTTCCTGTTGCTTTGACCCCTCTCTTTCCGGCATCCTGTTCTGGGACAGAAATGACACCACAAAGGTTTCCTGTGCCTCTTCACTCCTAACCCCCTAGCTACATCCTCTCTCATCTATTTGGAGAGCAAATGTTCCTGTGGACTTCCTCCCAGTTCATATACTTGATGATATTTCTTGTGGCTAATTCGGGAATCCAGAATTGCTGGCTAGGGCCCAAGCTGAGCTCATGTCAACCGCTAGCCACCCACTCAACAGGTTTATAGCAAGGTGGGAAATGCTAATCCTCAGCTATCACTAGTAGGGTCCCCTTCCTATATGTGAGGAATGTCTGGGACAAATTATCTCCTTAAACTCCTTCAGACACTTCCCCAAAGTCCACTCATTTCAAAATATTTAGCTCTGGTGTCTGACTGAGATCACTGGGGCACCTCTGTGGTAAGTCTTCTAGATGGAACCTAAGGGTCAAGGATTGCAAACTAGGATCAGAAGCCCTCTCTTTTTACTATTTACCTTGAGCTTTCCTGTTGCTCCTTTGGGGATCCATGCCTAGAATTCAGATTTGAGTCCCCTTGCTTAAGAACCATTGTGCTGTTTGGTTGTATGTCAACATGACACAAGCTAAAATCATCTGAGGGGAGGAAACCTCAACCGAGAAAAACGCCTCTATAAGATCAAGCAGTAGGCAAGCCTGTAGGGCATTTTCTTAATTAGTGATTGATGGGGGAGGGCCCAGCCCATTGTGGGTGGAGCCATCCTTGGACCAGCAAGCTTGAGTTTTATATATACATATTTTTTAAAAAAGCAGGCGAACAAGTCATGTTGAGGAAGCCAGTAAGCAGCAGCCCTCCATGGCCTCTGCATCAGCTCCTGCCTCCAAATTCCTGCCCTGTTTGAGTTCTTGTGCCTACTTCCTTTGATGAACTGTGATGTGGAAGTGTAAGCCAAATAAACACTTTCCTTCCCCCAACTTGTTTTTTGATCACGGTGCTTTATCCTATCAATAGAACCACTAAGACACCGGCAGCCCTGCTTAACTGTAGTCACTGCAACACTCCACACGTTGGTGCTGGCCACAATATATTAAATACAAAGTGTGATCATGCTCCCACAGACAAATAATTAGAAGACGATGGTCCTGTTGCCTTCCCGGTGCTCTCTTCCTATTTGTTAGGCATGGCAAGAGGGGAGAGGGCAGGTCAGGTGATGGAGTGCCTGGGCAATGTCATCAATGTGTCACTGCTGAGTGTCTGCTCTGCATCAGTCAGTATTCTGAATAGCCACCAGTAGACTTCCACAGCTGCTCCATGCTGCTCCAGATGTGCACCTGGAATTTGCTTCTAAACTGTGTAAGTTGGGCACATACATTCATCTCCTTCCAATATCTCTGCTTTTCTTTCTTTCCCTTGGAGAGAATATGCACCTGTGCACCACTATTTTACCTCTCAGAAATCTGGGAACTTATTCTTGGCTTTGTTCAAGTTTACACATCCAAACCTTAAAACTTCTCAAAAACGTATAGCCAAGAGACTCCACAGAGAAAGCATTGAAAATGTGCTTGACAAAAGAGAGGTACATTAATCTATTTTATGTTACCATAACAAAGCATCTGAGGCTGGTTCCTTTATGAAGATTAAAAAGTCTACTTAGCTTACAGTTTGGAGAGGTGAAAGTCAAAGATTGGGGACTCCATCTTAGGACATCTTCCCCCTTGAGCTGGGCCACAATATGACAGAGAAGCAGAAATGGAAACTGCAGACTACAGAAGAGGCCATATTGGTTAGTTCCACGAGCCGCTCTCATGAGAGCTAATTTACTCCCTGCACATCAGCATTAATCTCTACTGCGGGTTATGCTCCCAGTAATCTAGTCGCCTTCCATCAGGTGCTGCATCTTAAACATTTCACCTTCTCTTAACCAGGCCACACTGGGAAGCAACCCTCCAGCAAATGAGCCTCTGGAGAACCCAGGTTACGGCCAAGGCATAGCAGGAGGGGAGGAGAAAGAAAGGAAGTGTGAAGACAGGAAGACCAGATCATTCTAACGCCTGGAGATGGCACAGCTTCTTCCAGGCTTTACAGTTGGTCTGAATACAAGAGACCCACCCACCCTTGAGACAATCAGAGATGAGGAAAGGCTGAGAAGAAGATGGCGACAGCAAGCACAGCAGCAGGGCTGACAGTTATTGAAAGCATTTGGTGTGGCATCCACCATGTCGGGCTCCCTGACTCTCAGGAGGCCACGAAAGATTTTATTCCTTAATAGTGTAGTCCCCACGTCAGCGATGAGCAAATACAACTTAGAGAGAGATTAGAGTATTATGGGATTGCTTCCTTGGTGTCTCTAAAGGAAACCTTCAGCTTATAGTTTCCTCTCTTGGCTCTGAGACAGTAAAAATCCGAGAATGAGCTCAGTGTCACCTCTTTGCCCTTGACGCTTTGATATGTTCATCCCCTTTGCAGTTCTACCTAGGTGTCGCCCCCTTCACCCCAGTCCCAGGTGCCAGGATACTGGTCTCCCCCACCCATGCCGGTTCCTGAAATTACCACCATGCTTCTTGTACTGATTGCCTCTTCCTCTAGTGGGGGTCGCATTCAGTCTCTTCCAGCTAGGTGCTGCCACTGCTTTCCTGAGTCGCTGCTATGGAGACAAAGCACAGGTACTGTTTCCATTTTCCACACTTTCTATTAAAAGCCAGGCACGGAATGTGAGCCCAAGATGTTCAGTGAATCAACCTGGAACTTACCCCCTTTTTAAAAATTCTAATAGAGGGTAATTCATGCAAGCTTGTTGGCAAGCCATCTGCCTCAGGGACTAAGCACAGGTTAGATAATTAAACTCAACCTGTTCCTGCATGGATGTCTGACTTACCATTTACCTTGCCTCAGACTCCTCGCCTCCAAAAAACCCACTCTCCATGCTGGTTAACTCATTGTTCCCCCAAACACCTGTCTTACCTTCTTATTTTTACTCGTGCCCATCCCATTCACTTGGAAGGCCTTCCTCTCCTCTCCAAATCCTCTTCACTTGCTTCACAATCTGCTCCCCAACCAACAGGATCATTCTCTCCCCTGGATCTGAGTAGTGATGAGGTCAGTGGAGACCGCAGCACTGAGCCGTAATTAATCATGGGCTGCCTTACTTTACTTCCTCACTGTTACTGTCAACTGTTACTTAGATCTTGAATTTTAATGTGACTGTTTCCATGTGTTTACCTTATTTCCTTAATTGGAATATAAGATCTTCAAGGGCATGAGATATATTTTATAATTGGTACTAGTGTGGGGTTGGTTTGTTGATCTCTCTGGGTGTCTCTCTCTCTTTCTCTCTGTCTCTGTCTGTCTCTCTTCTCTTTTCCCCTATGAAACTTCATCCAGTTACTTTGCTAATAAAATAGCATATCTGCTGAGTCCATAGCAATAAACATTTATAGGGAATTGAAAAACCAGAGACTTTTAGGCCAGAGGATTGAAGAAAAGAAGGAGGCCATCAATATAGTTCTGCCAAGGTCAGAAAGAATCTAATGACCACCCTGTACCAAGAAGCTCCACCTTACCCCTCTCCTTCCAAAGGAATGTATATAACATCACACACACACACACACACACACACACACACACACACACACACACACACACACACAATGCCAAGAGCCCTTCCTGCTTCCTGCTGTAACATCCCCACCCTACCATGGTGCAGCACAGGTGTTGACTTCTGCTCTTTCTGTCTAGAACCCTCACAAGAGTTGACTGAAGCTTTCACTGTGAGTGTGATCACTTCTGCTACGTAAAGTAAGTACCGTGAATCTCACCGCACAAAGAGGTGTCAAATGAGTTTTATCTACCCAGGAGGCAGCCTTATGATGGCCCTATATTTACACTCTCACTGAGTTAGTTCCCTGGCTTGAGTGTGGCCAGGGAGCCAGTGAAAAGTTCTCAGCAGGTAGAGCATAGCAAAACTGATTGCCAAGTCGCCTGCAAAGTTGTTTTACAAAAACTCTTTCTGCCTTATATGGTACCCTCTTTCCTTTTGTTAGACCTTCCTTTTGCAGGGAGCTGGCTACTCAATTATGAACAGTAGTCCTTCAGAGAACTTCTCATGGCAAAAGTCAAAATAACAAAAAAACAAAACAAAACAAAACAACAACAACAAAAAAAAAAAAAAAACCAACCTCAAAACTCTAAGAAGCTGAGTCTATTATGTTAGTGAGCTTGAAGCATGGTCCTCCCAGGTGACCTTCACAGCCCAGTGACATTGACATGGCATGACCCTGAGCCAGAGAACAAAACAAGATGAGCCACCTTGATTTCTAACCACATTAACTGAGAGTTAAGCATGGACTGCTTTAAGCTACTGGGTTTGTGGATCAATTTGTTATGCAGCAATTGGTAGCTAATACAATATTTAATTATGGTAAGCCACTTGGAAAATGGGGAGAACATCTGAATGCCTCTGATTATAACATGTTCCTTCTGGGAGCCTGAAAAATAGATTGTTGAGAGTCGAGCTGACACTGAGTGCTTGCCTGGCTTTTTATTTTGTTGTCCATCTTTTATCACAGAGAAACTGTCTGATGGTTATCAACAGACAGTGAGAGAGGCAGATTGTCCAGCTAGATAACTATTTGGTAAAAAGCATCCGTGTAGGATGAGTCACTTCGCCTGCTCCACTTCTCAAGATGAATAAGGGACAGGCGGCTGTTTGCAACAGTGGCTTCATCTCCAAACTTCAGCCAATTCCAGTAATTACTCAGGAAATAGCTGAGCTACTATTTCACTGTGTGAGACTATAAGTTCCCTTGTCAGAACAAATCTCATTTGCTCAATGCAGGACCAACGGACACACAACCACAGACCATAGACCAAGTCTTTACCTCGGCCTATTTCTATACCCCAGTCTTACTGGAAAACGGCTACATTTGTTTCCCCAGATGCATCTATAGCTGCTTTTGCCCTGAAGGACAGAGTTGAATAGTTAAGCCAGACTTGATGAAACCCACAAACACTAAGTTTGCTCATCTGGCCCTTTAACAGAAAAAGTGTGTTGATGACACCCCCACCTCAAGGCAATAATTGGCAAACTGTTCTTGAAGGATTGTTGTTTCTCTAGGGTGTTAATTAGTAGTACATGGGGGAAAACACTTGATTCTGCTGTCAACGTCTGGAGAAAAACTGAGTTCAATAGAGTTAAACTGGTTCATGAATCTTCAGGGTGACATTTTGAATTTTGACCACAAAGCTCTTTGGGGCACAAGTTATCTCAAGGAGCCAGTATCCAAGCTCACTAAGAGACACAATTGAACTATGAGAACATTAGTTTTTTTTTTTAAGTGTTGACTTTGCGTAATATTGAGTAGATACTCGCATGCTTGCATCACCATTTTTTTTGAAACTTTCAAAGGACACATAGCAATTTTTAAATACACAGAGGGATGGCTACACCATTTGATCAAGAGCCAAATAGAAAGTTGACATTTTGAGAAACATGACCTTGCAGCATGTACATCTCCAGAATCCACTTTCAGAGTTCATTCAGGATTCTCCTGGAGACTACTTTTCCTGGTTTCAAGGAGAAAGAGGCACCATCCACACAGACAGAAATGAGGGGAAAGTCTGTTTTCACCAACAGGGACTCCACCCACAGCTAGTCACCACGTGCCCATCTCCAGCATTTTCCTCTATAAGTTGACTAGGACTGTTGAGAGATGGAGCTTTAGGTGAGCACTGTGGGGTGCTCATCTTTGAACTTTAGTCTTGCTTCTGGGACAACAGGAAACACCTTACTATAAATCCTATTATATCGCTGTCATCTTTGTAATTTATTCTGTTTGTTTCAGCTCATCAAGCTTCATGCTGGTATTTGTCTCCCAGCTTTGTGCTGATTCAGACCAGAAGCTTGTGCTTTCCCTGACTTTAGACTCAGCTTCTAACCCTGGCCAGTCATCCAAAAGAAGTGTTGTTCAGGCTGCAAGCAGGATAGGATGGTGAAAGTGGAGAGATAGCCATTACATAGTTCCGAGCCATGAGCCTGTGGCTAGCTTCCTGCAATGACTTGTATACAATTGCAGAAATTTACTTCCTCATTTTAGAATAAAGGTTTATCGAATAGATTCAAGATCAATATGGTCACCCCAATACGACTTGCATGTGACAACTCATCATCATTTCCTTATAGCCAACTTCTCTCTCTTCTTAGAATGCCTTGAGTCAAAGACACAAAATCTTTGACTTGTTGCTTTAGCCAAATATCATCCTGTTGCTGCTCATGATGACACTTAGGATTGGATGAGTAATACAGCCTGGAAACGAAATTCTAAGTTCAGCATAGAACCAAACAAACTTACGAAAACTGCTTATTTGGTCTGTTGAAAGCACAACGAAAACTCTCTCCACTGTATCTGCTTCCTTCTCTTTCCATGTTATTCCCCATTGCGATGTCAGCCATACTGATCTTGAATGTACACCTAAAGCAGGTTGCCAACTTTCAAGCCACCACAGGCAAAGAGTGCAAATGCCAACTCAAAAATGAGTAGATACAGGATTTGGGTGTGAATAGAGATAAAAGCATTAAGAGAAAGAACTGAGTTTCCTTTTCAAATTTATTTATTTATTTATTTGTCATATGTGTATGCCTATGAGAGTTTATGCATGCAATGTAAGTGCGGAAGCCTGCAGAGGCCAGAAGGGTGTGGGGTCCACTAAAACTGGAGATACAGATGTGTGTGAGCCAGCATGTGGGTGCTGGGAACCAAACCCGGGCTCTCTGCAAGAATGATAGATATGGTTCCTTAACTACTAAGCCATCTCCCTAGCCCCGGAAATGAGTTTTAAATGACAAAATCAAATCGTTCTAACTACTGAATATGATGGGAAATGTGGAGGAGCTGGTCAAGTTGCTGGTGAGGGTGTACCCAGCAGGAAGGCAATCCACATGGTCTGGTGAAGGAGACGGTTTAAAAATAGCTTCATTTTTATACCCAACGGATGTTGAGTCTCCTAATAAGGTAAGCCTTTTGAACAGAACCCTAGAGTTTGTATTTTTGAGGTCTTTGTTCCAAGGGATCCGGAGACAACATGCAAATTGTTTTTCTCTGTTCTACAAATGATCACACAGTGAGAGTGATGCTGGTTATTAGGGGTATCCTGCTATTGTAGCCTTCTGTCTTTTATTTACATCACACTCCCCCTCAGACCCAAATGTGATTCCTTTTTAATTGGGAACATAACTTTTCGATTCTTGAGCTTAAAACAAATTAAAAAGTAAAAGGAGGAGAAAGGGAAGAGGGTAAACTGTTTTTCCTCTAATTTGAAAACCTGATTTCTCCCTAGCTTTATTATCAACATGAAGATTGTTGTTCTTTTGTTTTGCGGATTTTTTTATGATTCTTTTCTTTTTACTTGATTTTTTTTTTCCTTACAGTTTGCTGCTCAAGCCTAGATTTATCTGTTTTAAAAATCCATCTGGCTTTTGTGTTATGGAAGCCCACACAAACCTGTGCCAACCGTTCCAGAAACAACCAAGAGCTATCAAATGGAGCGTGTTTCAAATGAAGGGACAGTAAGCTAATTAAGGCCTGAGTTTCTTAATAAGGAACAAAGCATGATGGAGAATTGGACGATGCCAATACTCATGAACGTTTCAGAGACTAAAACAGTTTGTGGAGGGGAAAAAATGGAATAAATGACTTGGCCGATTTTTCAAGTCCTATCCCCCAAAATAAATATATCTATTCCCATATGTATCAACAGAAAAATGTAAATACCACTCAAATAATCTCAATCTAAGATTAACATGAGAGTGAAATATAAATAATTTTGAATATAAAGACCAAGTGTAAAATCTGCTGAAATACAAATGGAACAAAACTAGAAAGAAAATCACAATACCCTCCCTGGGAGCAGCTCTTCACTGTGAGGCCTTTATTTCTCTGCTTCCAGTACACTTTTCAAAACAAGGCTTCACTTTCCTCCTTGGAATAGTTGAATAATGTCCAATACAGTGAAACTTTTCTTGAGGAAAACTAGGAGTCTGGTCCAAGAAATAGAGATACAAATGAAACTCACTCTCATTTGATTGTGATTGAAATGCTGGTACAGAAAGGAAATGAAAACTATCAGGTGGGGCCAGTGAACCTGTTTCTAAGCTATTGGAAAAAGTGTGCATTTAAAGTGTGGATAGCTAGGCATGGTGGCGCATGCCTTTAATCCCCGCACTCAGGAGGCAGAGGCAGACAGATCTCTGAGTTTGAGGCCAGCCTGGTCAACAAAGTGAGTCCAAGACAGCCAGGGCTGTTACACAGAGAAACTTTGTCTCAAGTAACCAAATAAATGAATAAATAAATAAACAAACAAACAGATAAAGTGTAGAAAGCATGTTTCTGCCATATTGGCTTGACTTATATAGACACCTACCAACCAAGCAGTGGCAGGTCCTGGTCTGAAAGTTCTTGTCCATTTTGCCCCAGATGTGTGTAGGGGGATGATTCTGCCCACTGCACCTCCATTCCCTCCTCAGAAGGAGAAAGCCGCTAACCACAGCTAGATTAGCAACCTGTAGGAAATGAATTTAAATCCATTTGTGAAGTGCTCCTTTGAGTCTTGTGCGGAAACGAGATGTTCTAATTGCATGTTGAGGCAGATGAGCTCAGGGTGTGGTTGTGGAGGAATGTTTCTTTGGTTAAACTAAAGGGGAACCAGCAATCCCTCCCTTCAAGATCTGTCATTTTCTGCGAGCAGATTTTCTTGGGTAGAAAAGAAAAGTGGTGTGAAAAGAAAGGATGGAGGTGGGTGGAGAATATTCAGGGGACCATAAGCCAGATGAGCTTGCAAAGCCCAGCCATTGTCCTTTTAAACTGTAACCCACAAAATGTGGCCATGTGAGAGTCTTTATAGTCATCTGCTTGGCCGTCACTCTTGATCCCCACGAACAGATTTCAGAACTGAATCTGGCCCTTGGTGGGTTTCGGATCACTTAAGATCTTCTAGGCGGGATCAGAAAATGTTTCAATTATCCCAAGCCCTCGTTCTGTTTCCAGAAACAATCTGCTTCCTGTCCTGCAAAGAGGGGTGAAACAGGATTATAGCTTCTAGTTTCTCACATCATTCATAGGACCTGGTTGAGTTTAAAGATAGCCTGACCCCATCCCTCTCCTCCCATCACTACTTCTCTTTGATACCCAGGCCTTGTGACCACCGTGTCACTTTTCTTTTGACTATTGCAATCTTTCACAACTGAATTCCTGACCTCCAGGTTCTTCTCATCCCTGCTCCATGGCAGAATGATCTTCGTTAAATGAAAATCAGCCTGTGTTCCAGTGGTTTTACGTGACTCTATGAAAAATTATCCTCATCTCTCTAATAGGAACACTTTATATGCTAACCAGCTACTGCAGTTTAAGAAACTGCCCTTAAACTCAATAGCATAGAACTCTAGTCATTTCGCCTGTGGCTGTGTATTCTCCTCAGACTGGGTAGATGAGGTTGGGCTAATGCATGTGTTTAGACTCTGTTTCACATATCTTGGTGTCTTGTGGACAGACCAGGTTTGAGAAGCCAGCCTGAGGCTTTTGCTTCTTGCTTGCTTCCTCCCTTTTATTAAATGTTTTTGGCGAATAGGACAAGGCAGTGTTATCAGGCTTGGTAAGCATAATGTTTAGGTTCTATGGTGGATTAAGGAACCTGCATAATTATGGTCATTTTTAAATCAGAAGAAAATGTTCAATAATATATGCATAATATGTATAACATTAATGAGTTTATAATAAATCAATGACTATTTTTGCTTATTATATCAATGGTTGTAAAATACCACTTAAGCATCTTTTGAAGAAGGAAGTAGCCTTGAACATAAAAATACATTCAGCCACAAAACTTTAATATGCCCTCGTAGGGTATTAATTACACTAGGGGCCCAGAAAACTGATTCTGGTTCTCAGCTATTTTTCTTACATAAGCCATGGAACTTTGTGAAACTCGCGGTTGTGCTTAAGGGAATGGGGGCTTAACTCTCTGGAAAGGCCCACCAAGACCTGGGAGCTTCTTCTGTCTAATCTCTATGCTCGTTAGTTGGTCTTTCCCAACTTTCTGTCTGAATGGTGTCCCTTCGTCCACACGACACACAATCTTAAAGGATGCCTTGGTTGGTTATTGCCACAGTGGCTTATTATGTAAAAGAAAGAGGAAGACTGTCCTATGAAGGCTTGAGCTGCTTTCCAGTGTGAACTGATGTGCATGTTCTTCACATGGAAGCCTCCTTCACAGTTTCTTTACACACAAGTCAAATTTACACAATCAACTACATAACCCCAGGAGAGTCAAAGGTGGCCAAGAATACAAGTCACTAAAGAAGATGCAAAACTATTCTCCACCTTTGAAGAGAATTAATTTCTATCTAGAAACAGCAGTTCCTTTCCTTGGTTCACCGCTGCTGTCCCATAAAAAGCAAGATTCCTAGTGGCCTCATGGGTTTTTGTTGTTGTTGTTGTTTTAAGAGGCAGTGAAGTTATGTTACATTTCTGCACACTAACTATGTCCTGTGAAACTCAGAATTAACCTTGCGATTTTTAAATTATTTTCACATCATTCTCTGCTTTTTAATAGGTAGCTCATTTCCTGTTTCTGTGTAACCCTTAAAGACTCCATGAAAACTTGGGTGACCTTTTCTCTTTGGTGCCCAAACCACAAATGACAAAACCCGCGGGCATGCAATAGCCATGAAAATCTCCTAAACGTTTTCACAGATTCTCTGATTGCTTCCCTTGCTGAGCTGGAGGAGAAGCCTACACGGTTTTTCATCGTTATGGAATGTGAAGTCAGTCTGTTTCCACATGGGTCTTGACACTCACCACAACCCTGCCTTCCTGGGCTTCATAACAAAACAGTTTCTGATGTACTTCCTTTCTGGAGACTTCATTTATTGTCTCGTGTGGTCCATGCATAAGAGAAACATCCCACCTTCCCCTTACACTCTCTCAACTTTCATGCTTAAATTTCATGAGCTTCAGCGAGTTACTTGTTCTTCCTCATCAGACATTGCACAGGGCCCTGAGACACATCTTCCAGTCACTATGGGATGCTTGAGTGTGATCTCTATAGCAGCAATTCCTGAGCAGGAAACACGCTATTTCCCAGCCCACTGAGGTATCATTTGGCAAAGGGCCTGGTATGGGAGGAGATAGGAAGTCACTTCCACATGAACAAGGAAGTCACTTCCTCAGTGGTCAGAACACTTTCTTCCTTCAGTTACGTTGTACTCTTTTTAAGGAAAATGTCTCAGTGTACCTGGTGAGATACAGGTGATGGTTCTCATAGGATGTCCTGTGATCCAACAGTGTAGGCATCCCCTAGATGCTTACTGGGAACACCAGTTTAAGGACCCTCCTCCAGACTTCCCAAACTGGAAACCCTGGAGGTAGGACCCCACAATCTATCTTAGCAACCCCTCCAGGCAATCAGTTTGAGCATCACTGAACAAAAGCTTTGCTTTTGATAGAATAGAATTAATTACATAGATGATTTTCTTACTCAATAATTTGTTTACTTACTGATAAACCCATTGTTTTACATAATTAATGTAGGTTAATAATGCAAATAAATTAGAAATAAGTTCATTCTATGTTATACTAATCACTGCTCTCTTTTTTTATTATTTTTTTACATATATATTTATAAATCACTACTCTCTTGATCTTTGAACTCTATTTCATCCTATGACATTAGATGATGAAGGCTGAGATTGCTAGCCCTCCTAGGATGACCTGAATTTCATTGGCATTTCCTAAAGACCTAAAAGGTAGGGTATCATCTGGGCCAGGCACAATAACCAGCCAAGCCCTCAGTTCTCTATGGTTCAAAACTACAAAAGACAATTACCAGCCACACTATATGTCCAATGTTAACTGGGAAAAAGAAGGCTCTGTCCAGAACGCAGCTCCTCACTGTGGAACTTGGGCTGCTGCTGACTTAAATTTTGCCTCAGGATATGACAAAGGAGCCTGTGTCCAGGCACCAAATAGTTCCTCCATCCTCTGTTGAGAAGTGACATACTCCTATGTCATTGGCCATACAAGTTGTGAAAGATGACTGATTTATATGGAGCCCTGAGCTGTAAACCCCATGAGAAAATGACTATTATTAAACAGTCCTGTAATCGTACTTCATCATCTAAGAAGCCAGATCACCAACATGGAATTTTTGACTCTATATTCATGATGGATAAAGAGAAATGTAGTGTGTGTGTGTGTGTGTGTGTGTGTGTGTGTGTGTGTGTGTGTGTGTGTAAGAGAGGGGGAAGAAAATGGGAGACAGAGGGAGAGAGAAGTTAAGTGCATCCTAGAAATTTCTCCTGGGGAAGCTGCTTTTCATTACCTCTCAAGCACATCTGAGATGGTTCTTAGATGCTAACGCTGATTGAATACCACCTACTATGTCACAGTTTGTTTTCTCAATAGTGACATCAAGCTAACCCAATAGAGAAAGGAACTAACTTTGTCCAAAGAAACCAAAGGCTAAAGCAATTTAGTACCTCGCCTGTAGTGATGGAGACTATGCAAGCAGTGGGAGGGACAGTCTCTCGCAGGTCCCCCACCAAACCAGATCTGCCCTCAGGGAAACAGGGCTGAAGACAAGACACCTCGAGTATGGACTCACTGATCTCCATATTTCCGCTGCCCAGCCAGCCTCTGGCCATGTTTTAACCAGACGGCTATTCTTTAGATATAAGTAGAGGAACTAGCACTGTAGTGTTCACCCACTCCAGAGGGGATGTGTTAAAACGTTCTCTCTGTGACCACCTGAAACCAAGGGTTGTATGAAACTGTATGTCTATATGATATTTTCTTTAAACATATATTCTCCATATATATCCTAGACAATGTTTAATTTATAAAGTAAGCACAGTAAGAGTTATAATAGTACCTAGTAATAAAGTAGAGGGTTTTTAACAGTGTTGTGTAATAAAGTTGACTGTAAGTCAGGGCCCATGGAAAGAAAAACCATAGAGATGAGCGGCCTAGAGTTCTCTTATTAAAATATAGACAGGAAGCTAGACTGAAGTTCAAGAGTTATGAGCACTTTCTGATTTTACAGAGAACTCAGGTTGGATTCCCCTCACCTATATCGTGCCTCACAGCTGTCTATAATCCCAGTGCCAGGGTATTTGATGTATTCTTCTGGCTTGCGCAGGCATTGTACACATGTGGCACACATGCATCCATGCGGGCAAAACAGACATACACACAAAATATAAATATATTCTCTAAAACTTAATATAGAGAAATCCATTTAAATCCAGTGTCTACCTAAATCAATGAAAATTTGATTTAATAAACCCAGCAAATGTCATTATCTCAGCAAAGAGTACATCAGAACTCTATGTGCAAGAAGCCCTTTGTTAGTATTACCAGTTTAGCAAAAGTAAACTTCCTCAAGTATAACTCAGTTTCTGAGTGGGCTAGATCAGTGGTTCTCACCCTTCCTCATGCTGTGACGCTCTAATACAGTTCCTCGTGTTGTGGTGAGCCACAGCCATAAAACTATTTTCTTTGCTACTTCATAATTGTAATTTTGCTACTGTTGTGAATCTTAATGTAAATATTTTTGGAGACAGAAGGTTGCCAAAGGGGTCATGCCCCACAGGTTGAGAACCACTGAGCTAGATAGATGCTCATTGGCTAATACTGCACTCAGCTCTGATGTAACTTTGGTTCCCAGCACCCACAGCTGGTAACTTACAACCATCCTTAACTCCAGCACTAGGGGGGCTCCATCACTTCCTCTGACCTACACACACACACACACACACACACACACACACACACACACACACACACACACGAAAGGAAGTAAAATCTAAACTATGGAATGCAAACCACCGGCAATGCATATTACAGCTTCTCCTTTGGTAAAGAAAAATGTGTACACACACAGAGCTACTGACAAACTCCAAGGGCAGTGCTTCATTTTGAAAGATGGTTTTTGGAGTTCAGGTCACTCACTCTTTGCCACCAAACACACCATGAAATTACGTCAATGTGATGCTGAGCTCAGCAGCTCCATCAGCAGGCCACCAGCTGATTCAAACACCTCCCAAGAACTCCATGGACTAATGGGCAGGAATTCTGCCCAGAGCTCACCCCAGAGTAGCCAAGAAGGACACCAGCTCTTAAAGAATGACTCAGAAGACATGGATCCTTCTAAATGGCTACAAGGCACAAAGGCAGTTAAATATTGCTCAGTTGTCCTATCACTCCCGTGGTGTCACCATTGTGAACTGTAGTTTCTCAGACATCACTTGGCTCTTATTATCAAACCTATTAGAAGCACACATGGAAAAACAGAGATATTACTGAGGATAAAAAGAGATGGAGATGCAGCCTGGTGGCATCAGAAAGGACCACTTGTGTTTGTTCCAATTCCCAGGAAAGACTTAGATTAAAATAACATGAGTTTGGGGGAAAAAACCTCATGTGTAAATTGTGGAGTGAGCATAAATTACTTTCTAGGCCTACTTGCCTATAATATACTCATTCTGTACACATTCTATAGCAACGATAAATCCAGCCTGACTCTAATTACTGTGGTATCTATCTGTGCTCTCAAAAACATGCACGCATAAGTCCTAAAACCCCAACAAATTATAAAACAAAAACAGCTGAAAGCACATCCAATGTTGGGGAATACCCTGCACTTGCTGATCGTCCTATCATTAGCTTTTTAAAAGCCACCAGCTCGTCCTATAATTTTCCCTTTCCTGTACTTTAAGCTTCCTCTTCTTCCCAAGGATGGCACGAAACAAGTTCATATATCACATACAGTACATTTCTCCATGTTTTCCAGATGGCATTTGATAAAATGGAAACAAAAGAAAGACATTACAAAGAAAAATGGAAGTGTTTCTACTTTCATTGTTGAAACAGCGTTTCCTTTGGTAAAGAAAAATATGAACTCACACAGAGCTACTGACAAGCTTCAAGAGAGGTGCTTCACTTTGAAAGATGTTTTTTGGAGGTCAGGTCACTCTTTGTCCTCAGTCAAACCATGCAAACTAAGACTTCTTTATCTCTGGTGTAAATTATTCTGAGCTCACACTACATGGAAATCAACAGTGGCTTAGATGAGTGGTTCAGACATAATTTTACTTTTCTCTGTATATGACCCACCCAGACCATCAAACTCAAAGGAAATAATCTACAATGATAATTCAGTTATTTAAAGTCAGCATGTATAGACTCTAAGGCCACTAAGATATACATTTTCCTAGCTCATATATATCTGAACAGGTCAGTTGAGAAATGAAAGTGTTGTGTTAGACTATGGCTTTCCCTAAAAAAACCTATAAGCAGACAGCCCTGAGATGCTATTTTTTAAAAAATAAACTTTGACATAAATATATTTTATTAATCACTTGTGAAGTAAATAAATGCACAAAATATGATAGGCTATAAGCAAGCATTTAAGATTATGTTTTCAGCCAGGAGAGAGAGCAAGCTAGTGGTTGGTGCCCTAGTCCCTTCAGTTCACGTTCAGTGAACACAAGAACCTCCTATTGCATGCCACCTCTTAAAGATTCCAACACCTCCCCAAAGGCCTCCCTGTGAACCCCACTTTCAATCACAAGGAATCCTTGAGGAACACTCAAACCACACCCAAGTCAGAACACTACCAGCTAAGGAATTCTCAGAAAGAAACAATGACCAAGAGTCTTCCCCAAATAATGCTATTTATACCTTTGGTGGGGGCTGCACCTGGACCTCACTAGGGCCATTTACTGTAGGCTCAGTTTTCCCTACAGAGACTCCATGCCAATGAAGCCTGGAGTCTCACTGATCTGAGGCACCGATGAGCTGTATGCTTTGTGTAAACTGATCTAATGTGTGAAGTTATAGTTCCACCATTAAAAAAATAATAATAAGATGGGTTAATTTCTGCATGAGAGGGCTGGAGACTAAATGGGAAAGCATTCATGAAAAGCACAGGGCAGGAAGTAACTGGCATGGGACTGCTGTGTAAGAATGAAGCACTGACCAAAGAGCCTTTCTTTTTTTACATTTTTTTTTTCTTTTAGGTTCTTCTGAGAAGGGTTCACAATCTTGGGACATCTTACAGTAAGATGGCATAGAGATGTAAGATCCCTAAACACAATGCTACTGCTTCTCCATCCTACATGTTTGCTTCCATCCATGGTCCTTATATAGGGAATATAGAAGCCACCGGTCTGAATGCTGAGCCAACGTATTTCTTCTTTCATTTATATGAGTAACCTCCAAGAGTCTTAAGTTCAAGGAGCATTGCCAATGACAGAAACTTTATCTATGGTTTCTTATAAGAGAGCAAGTATTTACTGATTACTCAAGCCCCAGGTGATAAATATTTGTCATTGGAACACCTTGTTTTACCAAGAATCATATACCTTTGTTTGGGTTTGTGCTATGAGGGTACCATGGCCTGGTGGTTCATGACAGAGCTAGGCTAAAATCAACTTATGTATTATCCAGAGCCTATTTTCTTCTCATCTATGTTGTAACAGCAGTGGCAGAGTGCTAGCCACCCAGGATAAATAGATAAGTACAGAAACAACACTGAGAGTAACAATCCTAAAGCAATGCAGGCAGGTGCTGCCTATTATAAGTACTGGAGCAGTGACCTGTACAATATACTGCTTTGTGGACCTGGAGGGAATTTGGATCTCTTATCAGAAGCCATTATAGTGAGAAGCAGATTCTGAACTTTGCTGACACCCACCCCCCACCCCCACCCCCGGTGCTGGCATAGACTACAAAGGTGCAGGGAATAAATATAAGCACATAAGAATGGAGAGAGAAGGTTCCAGAATTAAATCCAGATAGGTTTGCAAGAAGGACATATGCCGCAGCATGGCCAACTCTTGATGGAGCCAAATCAATTCTCTGTCACTATGCTGTTGGAAGGAAAGGATAAAATGCATTTGAAAGCACTTTGTGAAAGCTCTATAAAAGGAACCAATTCATTAGTTTATTGAAGACAACCTTGTACCAAGGGTCAGGAGACCTGAGTGCTTGCACCGGCTTCGCCTTGTCTTGGCTGCGTGACCGTAGGGGAGTGCACTTCGGTTTCAGAGACCTCACATTTCATAGAGAGAACTTAAGAATTTGAACCAAGTTGTCCCATAAAGCGGTGTGATTTGGGCCCGGTTTTATTCATGACACTCATGGAGGCATCTCTGTTCTTTCCAAGATGCATGCAGCCTTTAGATTATTGTGCTCCTGGACGCCTGGGTGAACGAGAGCCACAGCTCAGGTTTATTGCCTCAAGCACTGTTCCCGGGAAGTTCTCGACTTGCACACTGTACAGAATCATGAAGCATGCACAGGCACACACACACACACAGACACAGAGAGAGAGAGAGAGAGAGAGAGAGAGGGAGAGAAGGAGGGAGGGAGGGAGGGAGGGAGAGAGAGAGAGAGAGAGAGAGAGAGAGAGAGAGAGAGAGAGAGAGAGAGAGAGAGAGAGAGAGAGAGAGAGAACAGATGGCAACAAACTTGCTAACCTTTAAAAAGATCCCAGTCTGGCTACCCCAGCATTCTAGTAGCGGAGATCTGTGCTCAGAGGAGCAAAGACAGGTGAAAATGTCTCGGGCTGCCAGCTCAGATGTTGACGACTCAGCAAGCTGTGCACCCCGTGCCTGGGAAAGAGCAGGCCCTTGCTTAACAACTTCCCTAGCTCCCTCAGGTCTGTGTGGGAGGAGAGCCTGGGAAAATCCGTTTTCTCTTGGTTCAGCTCCTGGGGGTGGGTGGCGGGGGGCAACGCAGCTTTGCCGAACATTTTAGAAAGAAAGGAATCCCAAGAAAGAGTTTGGGATAAACACTTTTTTCTCTTTTATTTAATGGAGCCCCATCTGTTGGTGAGTTTACGTGGCGTCAACAAGGCCACGTGACTATTAAGGGGCCAGAAATCAAGTAACCAATAAAGACCGTCCTTGGTCCGTCTGTCTCCAATGAGAAGCCGTGGAAAGCAGAAAGATCAAGGAAAGATTTGATTAAAAAAAAAAATAACTAGAGGGACTGAGGTTTTGTTATGGAGAAAGATCTGTTACTATCGTAATTGGAGCACCTGTGGAGGTGAGTTCTCGTCATTGAGAATTCAGTCTTTGCAGGTGTAATCAAATTAAAAGTGAGGTCATTGAGAAAGACCTTGACCTCTAGATGACTCTTATAAGAAGGAGATGGTGGTAGACACAGACACGCCGAGAAATGCCACATGAAGGCACACACATATAGTTACAAAGGTGAAGCCACAGGTTCAGAGGAAGTCACAGGTAAAGGTGAGTGATTCTGTTAGACGCTGAGGGGTATCTTGGCTGCTAGGAAGGCTTCTTTCCTACAGGGTTCAGAATGATGGACAGCCCCACAGATACTGCAGACACCTTGACTTCAGACTTTTAGCCTCCAGAACTGCAAAGCAATGCTTGGTCATTTCACAGCCATCCTGTTTTGGTTACGTCATTTTCCCAGGCCTAAAAACTTACCTTTCTTTCTTTCTTTCTTTCTTTTTTTTTTTTTTAATTTATGGTATGTGACTGCCAATCTTCTCGGACTCCACCGCTTCATTGGTAAGGTGGAAACAATGATGGACTCTGGCTTAGAGAGTTGTCATGGAAAATAAGATGTTTCACTGACTTATTTAATAAATAATCTTTTAAAATAGTGTTAGAACTGTAACTGCTTATATAGGTGTTTGCACTGGTGGTGGTGATAACGCATGAATATATATCCTTTCAAAAGCCCCAGCAATGGGAGGACTCACAAGCTTCCATCCCTGACTGAGAGCTATTGTCAGCTGATGGCCTCTGGGCGAGGGGAGAGTATGGATGGAGGGGGTTGTTGTTTGTGGTGGTGGTAGTGGCCACGGCAGTGGTTTTTTGTTTGTTTGTTTGGTTGGTTGGTTGGGTTGGTTTTTGGCCTTGCCCCCAGGAATGTTAATCAAGTTTGGGTACATATTGAACTCACTGGATTATTGGGGAGGAAAAAAGGAAGAACAAAATTAGACAAGAGAAAGAATACAAAATTGGAAGGAATGGACCTGAGAGGGATTAGAGGGAAGAGTGGGAGATAAATACACTGCATGAAATTCTCAAAGAATTAAAGTATCATACTAATAAAAATTTAAAAATTAAAGAAATGGTAATGGTAAATGTTTATTCTTTTAACCAAGAAGGCACCAGGATCTGATAGTTACTGTTTTAAAACAAAAACATAGTCTGATCTTAAAATAGCCATAGTGGGTGTGTAAGTGTGAAGGTATTTAGAAAGCACGAGATGCTATTAAAAATAGATCAAAATGGCTTACAACCAAACTTATGATATCAGAAGAGGCAGGTAAGCCAGGGCAGTCTGCCCCTATAGTGACAACCCACCACATGTGATCCTGAATTCACAGGAGGCCAAGCCTGCATCCTTCTGGTCACTTCTTACAGAATACAGAGGCTGTGCACACATACCATACAGACACTGCTCACCCTGTGCAGCTGGTGCCCCTGGCATGCTTGGGAAATGCACAGGCCCAGCAGGTTTGCTTGTGAGCATCAGCAAGAGCCGTAAGTACTGTCCTGTAAGCATTATTGCACTTTTTGTGGGCATTTAAAGCATTGCCTTTAAATCTGCCAAGTTCTTCCCCAACAGTGTCAATAAATGAAAACCTTACCTATAGTTACTTTCACTGCTGGGTTTGTATGGCTATCTTGCAAAAAAGAAAAGAGTTTAACTTAAAAAAGAGAAGTTACTGAGATATGACAAGAAGTGTGTCCTTTTAAGGCTGGGCAGTAGGGAGAGTGACTAATCAGCTACTTTTCCTGAATATATCTCTCTAGTGGGAGAGGATCTCAGGGTAAAGCATGGTGCCATCCTGTTCAAGTTCATGGCTGGCACTCAGACAAGGGCAATTGTCCTTTTGCAATATTTATTTATTTGCCTATCGCAATACCGTGAACAATAACTGTGAAATCTACATCTCCAGTCCCGCTTCTTTCTCATTTGTTTGGCTATCAAAGTCTGGATTCCACATCAATTGAGGAAAACTGAGGCGGGGCGTGACTCCTGT
The DNA here is from genome assembly GCF_903995435.1 of Acomys russatus. Taxonomy (NCBI): domain Eukaryota; kingdom Metazoa; phylum Chordata; class Mammalia; order Rodentia; family Muridae; genus Acomys; species Acomys russatus. Next base: position 56,045,518 of record NC_067156.1, on the reverse strand, counting down.
GGCTGGCTGGCTGGTCACCCTGTAGACTTTCTCTGAGGACAACCTTCCAGGCCGGAACTGATAGTTACCGGCAATAGCTTCCACTGATGGTGGCAAGCTGGGGCTAGGCCTGATGGTTCCTAGCAGGGGCTTCCACTGATGGTAGCAAGTGGCTAAAAAAGAAAGGAAAAGGAGAGAAAGGAACTGTACACACACACACACACACACACACACACACACACACACTAGACGATGAAGAAAGACAGACTCCAGCTGGTAGGTGGCAACAAGCTGTTTCTTCCTTTTATTATTATTATCTTATTTTCCTCCTTATCCCTATTCTCATCTGTTTTCTTCTCCTTCTCATTCTTCTTCTTCTCCTTCTTCTTCTTCTTCTTCTTCTTCTTCTTCTTCTTCTTCTTCTTCTTCTTCTTCTTCTTCTCTGTTTCTTCTTGTTGTTTCTGTCTTGTTGTTTCTGTTTTTTATCCTTTTCCTTTCACAGTTTATATACCCCAACAAAGTCTTTCAAGCAGTACAAAAATCACATTCTATTTCTCTATAAATAAATGATTACAATGGGTATACATAAGAAAATCATGTCCCACAATACCTTCATATGACCAAGTGTCTTACGTACTATGGGTAAGGAACAAACATGAATAACAAGTTATTTCTGAGAACCCACATACATTTGTCCATAAGCAACTTGTCACATATTAACAGAGTATAAGCAAGCAAGGGAATTTCTCAGCCAGCTTTTCTTTACTGGCAAGGCTGCAATTTGCGGTTCCAAAGAAGGAATCAATTATCTTAAGAAGTAATCTTATGAAGATCTTAAAGGAATCACTAATCTAAACTCCTATATAAAAATAATCAGCCATGTCTCTTTTAAGTCCTAAAGGTGCTCATCTACTCATTAATGTTTTATTAAATCATATCAGGAAGCTGAGGGCAGAAAAATAGAATGAGGAAATCAATCACCATCTCAGTCGCCAGCCCAGCTTGAAATGAGTCACATCAGCCAATGCTGCTATGGGCCATTGTCCTGCTTTACCAACCTCAAAAAGTCCCCAGCTTTACTGAGAAGAGTGTACTTTCTCCTAACTTCAATTGTCCCCTAAGATTTCCTGGATCAGGGCCAATAGCAAAAACATCTTTACCTTACTTTGCTAAACCATCTATTCTTCCCTAAGACTTTCTACATCAGAGCCATTAAGCAAACACATCTCTACCTAACCTTGTTGGACAATCTGTTTTTCCAAATTCTTTCTAAGGGTAACGATCATTGTTAGCAATCTACATCCATAGGTTGTTTTCAGAGATGGTGGTTGAATCATTAATCTGCTCCTAGCAGCAATGCCTAAAAGAGAGCAAGCATTGTTATTGCTTATCCCAACGATGATGCCCAGTGAGGAGCTGGGAGCCCCCTTTATAGTACTCACACAATTCACATATCAAGGGGATTATAAGGACCGCAAAGGTAACAAGCAGAGCTATTCTCCATAACAGCATGAAGTCCTCAGGACACGTAGTTCTCAGGGTTATGCCTTGCCGAGACACACTCGTGGTGGGTTTGCTAACTGGTGGGCTGCATTCCATGAGTTCTAGAGCTGTTTTGCTATTCCTCTTGCATGGACCCTGGCATTTGGCTTTGTTTTGTTTTGTTGAGTTCAGGTCTCTCCAAAATCCCAGACATACCTGGACTGGCAGTCCTTCTGCCTCCACATCTTGAATGTTGGTATTCTAGGCCTATGCCAATACACTGGCTACTGTAGACTTTTAGTAGTCCCTGGGCCGTAGATGTATTTTAATGGACTTTTGACTAAGGATACCATGTAAGAAATTTTAAGCGCTTTCAAGCTCAACAAAGAAATGATGGCCAAACAATCAGTTCCTGTTTATTGAATGATTATTCTATGCCTGGAAATAAACAATAGTTGATATGATTCATAGCCTTTATGTTTTAAATAGAAAAACAAATATATCCTAAGCACATCTATGTTGTATCATTGTAATAAACCTTTCCACATTTATCATTCTGCATAATTCTCTCAAAATGTCATGAAGAATTATTATGCCCACCTTATCCATCAAAATATAAAACAATATGGTGCAAGACATCAATTTGGAAAGTCAGCTTTATACCATATAATAAGTTATGTGATATAATCAACTCATAAGAGAAAATGTTTATTATACCGTAGTTCTGGAGCCTCCTGTCCAAGAATGGGCGGGAACACGAACACATTCATTGCTTTGGGCATTTGGTAGGGGTACAGAAAGGAGTAGCAAGGGAGCCATCCCAGTTGTCACTTTACTAGCCAAAAAATGGAAAGGGATATCAAGAGATTGGTACCCCATAATTCCCTACAAAGATACATGGTAGATAACCTAAGAAGTGCCCACTAGCCTTCATCTCTTGAAGGTTCCAAGCACTCCCCAATAGTGCCATGCAAAGGGATATGCATGGGCCTCTGGGGGACAGCTGTCCAAACCATAGCACAGTCTGAAGTTCGCTGGCTAGCAGGGTTAGGCTCCACTTCTTGGTCTGCAAGCTTGAAAACTCTTGATTTTCCAGAATTCTTCAGCCTTCTCGGCACCCAAGGCTTTGATTTTAGGAAAGAAATTATGAACTGAGAATCAAAGTCAAGATGTGTTTGAGAGAAGGGAACAGCCTGAGTTTGGGGGTGGGAGAAGGCGGCAGATCTGTCAATCATCTTCTACGTCAGCAGCAAGAAGAAAACTAAAGTATTCCTTTGAAATAGCTGAGATACTAACATCAATCATGGACCAATTCAGAGGGCTGCTGATGTGACAGCATCCTTGTCTGCATTCATGGTTTCTGTCTAATCCAAAGAGTCTGCCTCAAAGGCTTCTCATAAAAGATAATACCCATGTCAAACTATGAGAAAGGCTGGGCACAATATATCCAAGGAGTCACATGTGATGTGCTTACTAAGATAGCCCTGAGGGCCACTGTTGAGGTATTTTATTCATGAAAGCATCTACTCAATCATTCTCTCCTGCAACCACTCAAATACTGTTGACTTAACTATTTTAGGTATTTCTAATGTAATCATTTGGCATTATTTTCTTTGGGACTATCTCAAAGTCTCCTGCTTTTCTTCAAAGCCCGTTATCACGTTGATCAACATCTGTTGCCAGTGATTCTCAATATGACTCTGAGGTGATCTGTCAAAAGGGAACCATGCTCACAGAGGTGGTTTCTTTCAAAGGTTTATATTAGAGGAAGACTAAGTGTCCTCTCTTCTTATTATGATCAGTTCTTCTTAAGGCTCATCTAAACTTCCTAGGAGCCTGGGGCTAGAGAGATGGCTGCTGAGTTTTCATTCCTAGGACTCACATGAAAACCCAAGCATGGCTGCCACTGTCTTTAATCCCATCACTGTGGAACTGAGACAGACAGAAGTCCACAGCTTATGGGCCACCCTAGCCAAAATAGCAAGGTTCCATTTCATTGAAAGACCCTGTCTCAAGGCAATAATGTAAAGAATGACAGCGGACTACATAAGACAGTGTGCTCTGGCTTCTGCATGCACCTACATGTACATTCAGGTGCAAGGAACACACACACACACACACCAAACAAACAAACAAAAACATGTTGGGATGATCTTCTTTGTGCACAGTGTAAAGACTGTCTTCGCATTACTCAAATGCTGATTTTTGTACCAGCAGAGAGCTGTGGACTGCCTAGACTTTGGTACTGTCGCTCTTTGCCTACATCATATTTTGTAAGCACTGCCACCAACACCTTCTGATTCATTTAATAAAGAGCTGAATGGCCAGGAGCAGGGGCAGGAGAGGAAGGTAGAGCTTCTGGGCAGAGATAGGAACTCTGGGAAGAAATAAGAGGCAGAAGATTCCACAGCTGGACATGGAGGAAAAAAACAATGTGCCAGGACTGAGAGTCTGAGGAAAGGTAACAAGTCACACAGCAGAACAGAGATTAGTATAAACATGACAATTTAAGTTAAGAGCTAGTTGGGGAATAAGCCTAAGCTAAAGTCAAGCTTTTATAATTAATAAAAGGTCCCTGTGTCATTATTGGGAGCTAATGGTCCAACAAAGTCTGGTTATAATTGGCACCCAATGGTTATACAAATACATTTCCTAGAATGATGTCCATTCAAATGATAAAAATTTCCTAGTTAGCCAACTAAGTAAGACAGCTTTCCCCACTTAAGAAAGAAACTATAAGGTATCAAGGCAGATTTCCTAAGGCCTATTGCTTCTTATTGGTTTAACGACAAAGGTTGCACGAAATTGTCAGTTTTCTATAACTAGGTCTAGCAGCGGAGTGACATGTGACAGGTTCAGAACTAAAGTGCACAGGCACAAAATAGAAGAAGGGCAGCTGCTGCAAAAGGGTTCTGCTTATCCCCCAATCTTATATAACCATTAACAGCTTCCTATACATCACAAAGCAGGAATTGCTCCTATTTCTAGAAGAGCTTATTAAAGTAGTGTTTGTTTAATCTCCCTTTGAATACAGAAATAAAGGCATCTATGCACTTCTTAGATTTGGCAAGGCAAAGGTATGCCATAACCTCATCAATTCTAGAAAGATGTTATCTATTGTTTCACTTACTCATTCAGCAAACAAATTTTTAATATGTCCTTCAGACACAGTAGGGACTCTTTACACATGTTTGGAATGGGGGGAGTGTAGATAACACTCTTTTGAAATGGATATTCTAGTGATGGTCACAGAATGGCCACAAATAGACAAAGTCCAGAAACTATAAAACACACATGACCCTGAAGATATTGCTAGTGCTGCAAAGAAAAATAGGGAGATGGAGGAAGGGGATGAAGAGAAGAAGGTAAGGAGGAAGTGAAGGAGGGCTACTGAGTACAGTGGTTTGAATGACGTGTCTCCCATTAGTCTCCAGCATTCGCAAACTTTTCCCCAGTAGGTTGTTTGTGTAGAGTTAGGAAGCATGGCCTTGTTGGAAAAGGCGTATCACTGCCACTGGGGAAGGGCTTAAGTTTAAAAAGCCTCCAGCCATACTCAGTGTGCTCTCTCAGCATCTTCCTTATGAATCAAGGTGTGAGCTCTCAGCTGTTCCCGCTGCTGTGTCTTTGTTCTGATGTCATGGACTCTTACCCTCTGAAACAGTAAGTGCAACGAAAGGCATTCTTCTAGATGCTTCCTTGGTCATGGTGGTCTGTCACAACAAAAGAGCAACTAAAACAGTGGGTCCCAGGGTTGATGGAGACATGCATTCTAGGAATGCTTCATGGAAAAATATTTATTCTAGTATCTAATGGCATTTGGGGTTATGGACAGAAAGATACTGTGCAGGGCAGAGGAACAGGAGGAACAACAAGTAGATCTTAAGAAAAGAGCATGCCTGACATGGTTCAAGGCCAGAAAGGTGACTATGAGTAGGTGACACGTGGAATTGTCTAGGCCAGTGAGCAGGCAAAGACAAATGAAGCCACAGGCCTTCAGCAGCCGGATTTCAGATAACTAGTTGTAATTAGAATCATCGCCCCAAAAGATGCTCGCATCTCAGTCCCCAGAACCTATAAAATACATCATATGACAACTTCTGGGTATAGTGGCATATTGTCTGAGGAGCAGAGCATATCCACCCTGCAGGCCTTGGGATACATGTAGCCAAGGATAGCTACATATGCACCTCAACACAAAGTCATGAACAAATTTAAAATATGATGATGATTTTTAAAAATTCACCTTTAGTTATAAGCATGCACTTTATAGATGACAATGTATGTCACAAAGTCAAAAGGTTAGATATGTCTGAATACTGTTATCCTTGATCATCCAGCTGTACTCAGTGTCATGACAGGTACCCTGAAAGAGGGAAGAGAGGCCAAAGATTTGGAGAAGGAGACACATTGGCCCAAGCAGAAGTCACCATAACTTGGTCACTGCCCTTGATAGCAGAGGAAGTTATCGCAAGCCAAGAAGTTTAAGATGAGCTAGAAGCTGGAAAAGTGGTAACAGCTACACACTAAGAGCTTCTAGAAGAAACCCAATTTTGCAAGAATTTTTATTTTAGCCCCATAAGACCCATTTGGAATTTCTAAACTTCAGGAGTGTAAGTTATATGTATGTTTGTGTATGTGTGTATGTATATGTTACATGTGTGGCATGCATGCATGTGTGTTTACACATATGAAAATAGAATGTAGAGTGTATACACTATATTTGTGTCTTTAGGCACATATGTGTGTGCCAAACCACAAGCAGACTAGTAAGAGGCTAATGCCAGGCTTTTTCTTCATCACTCTCTACCTTATCCAAGGAGGCAGGGTCTCACACTTGAGCTCAGAGCTTACCAGTTTGGCAAGTCAGGCTAGCCAGCTTCCACTAGGGATCTTAGCTCTGCCTTCTGAGCACTGCAAGGACTCCATGCCTCCTCAGCATTCATAATCAGGGTTGGGGAGCCAAAGCCCTGAGCTCCACACTTGTACAGCAAATGCCTCATCCACTGAGGCAGTGCCCCAGTCCCTGTGTTAAGTTTTGTTACTAAATTGACAGAGTTCTCTCACAGCAGCCAAAGCCAAACAAACAAACAAACAAAAAACCAACATTGATATTTTTGTGTGTAAGCATTGAAAAATAATTATGCTGAGACTAGTGGGTTATTTGACATTTCACTTTAACTTGGTATCTCCTGTGCTCCCTGCTACCGATCTTGTGGAAGCAGCTTGACTCCCTCTTGGCTCTGTTGAAATAAAAACTCACCTTGGCTGCTACACTATGGAAGTGAAGATCAAGGAAAAAAGTAGACACGCCCAGCAGGGCTGCCACAACTCTCCCCAGGAAGCTGAGGCTGTTCTGGATACGGGTGGCAGCCATGGAATGCCGAGGAGCCTTCCGTGCGTCATCTGTTGGGTTCTGTAGACAGTTGCTCTGATGGACATTTCCCATTAGTCCTGCAGCCTTGTCACTAAACCATGTGTCTCCGTGTACTGAATGTCCTCCTTAACTTACTTGCCTCAGTGCTTTGACCAAAGTGTCTTGAAGAAAGAAGAATCTGTTTGGCTTGGGTTTGGAGGGCAGAGTCCAACATAGTGGGAAAGTCATGGAAGCAGGAGTGTGAGGTGGCTGGTGTCTAAGCCAAGAAACAGAAGACAGATGAAAGCTGCTGCCCTACCTGGCTTCTCTACTTTACTCAGCCTGGGACTCCAACCTATGAAATGGTGCCATGTCCAATCAGGGTGGGTCTTCCCAGCTCACTTAGTCCTGTCTGGGAACACCCTCATAAGCATGCCCATAGGTGTTACTCCTAGCTGATTCTAAATCTCAACAAATTCATAATCAAGATTAAACACACACACACGTGTGCATACACACACACACATACACACACACACACACACACACACACACACACACACACACACACACAACCCCAAAGAAGAATTTGGAACCCAGAAAAAAGAACAGGTATGTGATCCTTTCACATGCACAAAGAGGAAGCCACTCTATTTCTTTCTCCCATCTCAACCTGATAAATCACTTAATAATGAGGCTCTGGAACTCTTGTTAATCTCTGGGCACTAGTAATCTATCAAAAATGGCATCTTTAAAAATTTCCCCAAACCCATTTTCCTGTTTAGAAGTCATATCTCAAGATATGACTCACGTTCCTGAGGGTGCAACAATGGCACATTTCCCACATGCTTAAGGGAGTCAACACTAATTCAGTGGAGAGTTCCTGCTTAGACCTCACAAGCAAGCTAAGCATCCCTAACAGTTCACTCTCTGTCTCCTTACCTCTCTCTGCTTCTCCATCACTCAATCATCCCACCATTATGTATGTGTGGACCAGATGGAGACAAAAGTTCTGACCCACCTGCTAGCTGGACCCGAAGGAATCACATTCACATGACATCCTTATGGTTGGGCTCTTGCTTCAGCTGTCCAGCAAGCCATGAAGTCATGTTTCTGGCCAGTGCCTGCTATCTTCCAATATTTCATTTCCAGATGCTATCAAAATCTCACCCTGTGTCTGACACACAACAGGTTTACGTTAACGTTTGTTTTAGCTCACAGTCAGAAGGTACATGGTTCATCATGGCAGGGAAGCCCTGGGAGCAGGCACTTAAGGCAGCTGGTCACATTGCACCTATGAAAAAGTAGAGAGAGGACTGGAGAGATAGCTCAGAGGTTAGGATCACTGACTGTTCTTCCAGAGAGCCTGAGTTCAATTCCTAGCAACCATGTGGTGGCTCATAACCACCTCTAATTTGATCTGATGCCCTCTTCTGACCTGCAGGTATAAATGCAGGCAGACCACTGTATACATAATAAATAATCTTGAGAGAAAGAAAGAAAGGAAGAAAGAAAGAAAGAAAGAAAGAAAGAAAGAAAGAAAGAAAGAAAGAAAAGAAAGAAGAAAAAAGAAAGAAAGAAAGAAAGAAAGAAAGAAAGAAAGAAAAAAGGAGAAAATGGATGTTTGTGCTCAGATCACTGTCTTCTTTTTTATGCAGTCTGGGATCAAAGAATAGAGAGTGCTCCCACCCATGGTGCACAGGCCTTCCTACCTCAATTACCCCAAGCAAGATAATTTGCTGCACATATGCCCACAGGCCTGTCTCTAAGCTGATTCTAGATCTCATCGAGGTGACCATTGAGATTAACCATTACATCTTACAAGAAGATGTTCGCTGACATCAAAGATGCATAGGGGGTAAAGTGGTCCAGCACAGAGGAGGACGTATCCACGCGACTTTGCCACTGACATCTGTGTACACACACAGGTTCTGGGTCAGTACTTCTCCTCTGAAGATGCTGACTTAGTAGGTCTACAGAGTGGCTGGGCTTCTTATCCTTAGGCAACTTGCAGAAATCTTGGGACATATGAGATCTGAACTACTAACTGCCAGGATATTTCAAAACAAGTCAAATCAAAGACGTACTACGATGACCATCTATGAACATAGAGGCATTGGCTCCTTAAGCTGAATGCCCTCTCACTAGGCTCTGTGGTGATGTTGAACATTCTTTACCTGTTGAACTTACCAGCCCCCTGTGGTGTCCCAAGTAAACCCACTCATTCACATGTACACATGTGGAGGATTCCTAAACAGCATGCAAACTTCCAGCTGCCTCTAGGCCACAGCCTGATAAAATAAGTTTACAACATTGAAATCTGAGGTATATAAGTAAGCTTATGGGAAGAACTAGTGTCAGTGCAGGTTAAAGATGTCTAATGCCAAATCAAAAGTACTCAAAACCCTGAAACTCTCAGAGCACCAGAGATACCACAAGAGGAAATTCCACAGTGGACTTCATGATGTGAGTCACAGTCAAAATGCAGATGTGCATACAGGTTCCCTTCAGATTATGTACAGAGGTGATACAGGAAGCATAAATAACTTCCTTTAGATTTGAGTCCCTTCTCTAAGATACCTCAATATGCATGTGCAAACATTCCAAAATCAGAAACACCTCCAGCTCCAAACATAAGGGATACTATACACACATACACACACACACACATACACACATACACACATACACACACACACACACACACACACACGGTGGGGAGAGGTAACCAAGGTTAACACCAGAATTTCAGAATTTTACTTGACATACTAAATAAATTTGTTGAAATATATTGCCATTGTTGCTGAACACAACAAACAAAAATTATGCTCAGGTTTGGTCCTTTATTATTTTGTGTGATGTGTGGAGGCTATGTGGTGTACCTGCTCATGGTACACACATGTGAGTGTGTGGATGTACTCACCCATGTGGTCAAATGTCAAAGTCGAAGGAAGACAACATCTGTGACGTGGTGCTCGTTGCTTTGAGCCATGATCTCTCACGGAACCAGAGGCCCACCATTTCCAGTGAGCTAGCCAGTGATATGTAAGGATCTGTGTGTCTCTGCCCCCCAGTGATAGGATTACAGGCCCAAGTAGCCATGCCCAGCATTTTAGAAGGAGGCTAGAGACGCTGACTCAGGTCCTCATGCGTGCCTAGCAAGCACTCTGACTCAGGGAGGCATCTTCCCAACCCCATAATCATTATCACTGGCAACTGATTGCAACAGAAAGGTCTAGAGGCCTTCAGTTAATCACCTCATGGTACTAAGATCAGAAATGCCATCATGGACACAAGTCTGTGGACACATCCTTTTGGCTAACTGACTGGTTTGAGTTTCATACATATAGAAATCATAGATAGAGAATTTAGTTGTGTTTGCTCGTGTCATTACTCTGTCCATGACAAGGTTAGAGACACAGACATACACAGGCATTTGACAGCCATGGTGGCACATCTGGTGAAATACTTTTGTTTTATTTATTTGAATTATAGAATTGAAAACATTGATTTGAAAGGGTTGGCTACATTCTGGAACTGTCCTGGCTTCAAATATCTGATAAGGTCAGTGATGGTCCACACAAGAAAAAAATCACAGAAAAGAGATTCAAGAAACTCAAGGAAAACCAAATTGTGTGTGTGTGTGTGTGTGTGTGTGTGTGTGTGTGTGTGTGTGTGTGTGTCACACTTCTGAGTTTCTCCCTCTGGTTTCCAAGGATCTAAATCCTTGTTTTTCCACTAAAATAATTATAAGCCTCTTCCTTTTTGGTAAACACAATTTGAAAGGACAATGGGAACCTGGGGAGATGGGGCACTGAGGTGGCACTAGCTCATGGGGGGGAGGGGGAATGCAACTCACCCCTTCCATTTCCTTCTGTATAAATGGGCCTACAGAGGAGGCACAGAGATCAGAAATCAGAAAAAAAAAAAAAAGCCAAGTCTTTAGGCTGCCCCTATTGTGTCAACTGCCCTCCCCTAATGCCTTCTGTCACTTAAGAGAAAAGAGCTCTTTTTTTGACACAAGAAATGTATGTATCATTCCACATACAACCGAGAAACAGCCTAGAGATCCAAAAGATAAAGAAAAATGTAGAATGTTGTTAGTATCAGTGACTTTCTCAGGTCTAGAAGAACACGCTGTCATTTTATTGAGATAGAGTGAGAGCCAAAGGTGGTCAGAGGTCATGGGCAGTGGCTCTCCCTTCTCCTCCTCCTACTTTACTTTTGTAGTTGACCCAGATTTTCCTTCATTTCTTCATTCTTTTGTTCTTCCCACCTCATTTTCCTTCGGTCTCCCTTCCTTCCTTTCCTCCTCTTCTTCCCACTCTCTCTTCCTTCTTTCCTTCCTTTCTTCCATCTTTCCCTCCTTCATTCTTTCCCTGTCCACCCCGCCTCCTGCCTCTCAGTCTATCTTTGTGCCGGCATTTTTATTTCTCTTTTTGCTTGTGAGAGGAAATGGGAGGTGGAAGGGCCTCTGGTTCTGGTGACTACTGTCATCACAGTTCCCACTCCTCTGTGAGTCTCCTGAAGGGTAACAATGCTGAGGCAAGATAAGTCATTGGGAGCTGATGTTAGAATTTAAACCCCAAGCAGAAGTGGAGGATTTAAAATTCTGAGCCCAGCACAAACCTCTTCATTTTCAAGTTCATTTACCCTTGGCAGCATGCAACCTCCTGTTACTGGGGGAGGGGTGGCTGCTTTAAAAGGCTCATTTAAAAGGCTGAGGAGCCTTTTGGGATCTCTGCAAGCTTTTTAAAAACATATTTTGATGATATAAGTGTAAACAAATCAAAAGCATATGGATTGAATTTCCCTTAAATTACACAGGATTTTTTTAAATGATGGGAGGGTGGAAATGGGTTTGGAAAAATATGTTTTTGGTTTTTATTGACTCAGAAACATATGAATGAGCCGAAGCTTTGGACAGACCTGAGAGGATGGCAGGTTTGTCCCTCATGTGTCTGTGAGGCTCCATCATCTCAGGAAGTGGTGGTTTCTATCAGTGTGGCCTCACAGAGCAGACACGCAACACCAGGTAGTCCTAATCCCACCTTCCCTGAAGAAAGCCCCATGAGGGCTCTGGCAGTGTAGCTCCTACTCAGGTTAGAAAACACATGTTTGCTTGTCACTATGCAACCTGGATTGAGCATTGGCTTGCATAGTACATATGCCATCCCATAGTCTTTGTCCTGCTCTCTGCAGCTTCCAGGGAACCCTGGTGTCATCATGATACTTCCTCCAACCCCCACATACCGCATACCAGGAAAGTAGGGGCTAGCCACCCAGGCCACTGTCCTTGAAGGCTCGCTGATGCCCGGACTCCAGCATGAGGGAAGAAGCACCAAGAGTTAGCGGGCAGAGACGAGAGTGCATATGCCCTTAATAGCCCTAAGACCTTAGCTACGACAAAGTGGATTCACTCACAGCTGTCTAGTTCTAAAGGAAAAACATTAAAACCAAACATATATGCTGTTTCCTTTGTTGGCAAATATGCAGTCCGAGACTTGGAACAATGCCACAAAACTCCTGCAAAGAAGATTCCAGAAGGTGGTGGAGGAATGAGGTCCTATAAATAATCTACAGCCGTCCATTTCCTGAGCCCAATGAACCTGCAGAAAACTTTCAAGGTGAAGAGTTCTCTGTGTTTCTATCTTCATACACATAGGTACGGAACAACAGTGGGGTTGCTTTCAATAATCTTCCATCTGAAAAGTTTCGTAGGAAACCCAACACGAGAGGCTGACCTACCTTGCCGTACAGCTACCTCCAGGCCTTCTCTTTACACACATTTTAATGGAGAATTTACTATTAACCACCACTTCTCTGTGTGTGTGTCTCTGTGTCTCTGTCTGTCTGTCTCTGTCTATTTGTCTATCTGTCTCTATCTCTCTGTCTCTGTCTCTATCTGTCTCTGTCTCTCTCTCCCTGTCCCCCCCCACTACCCCCCTGCAGAGAAGTGTTGTGCAAAAGAACCTCAGAGAAACAAGGGCTCTTTAGTAAAAATAGCTGCTGTCTCCATTGCCCCGGAGACTCTCTTGCCTTGCCACCACAGTGAATGCCTAACCAGTCCGTAATTTAACAGCACAATTTGCATTGCCCAGGCAGCTGTCTGCCACACCAACTCTTTATGAAATCCACCCACAGCATTTGACTCAATTGCCTCCCACAGCTGCAAATTCCACAGGTCTACCACACTCTGCATGGGAAAGTATTTCTTTGTGTTCATTCCAAATGTATTAGCCATTTGAAGCATTTCTTTTAGTGAATTGTGTATTTTTAAGAATTTGGATATCACTGTTTGGTGCCCAGGTCCTGGTGGCCTGCATTTTACACACACCTCGGAATATCAGAAAGGGCAGAGCCAGTGTGCTGACACCTGCTTTGCTCTACGTTGTCTAGCTGTAGCTATCACAAAGCGTACCATCCTCACATTCATAGCTACAGCAGCATATTGAGAAACACACTTGAAGGACTCAGGATGCAAGAGTTCCAAGTTCTTTCCATGCCAAAAGCATGAGATGGGGTATCTCTCAGACATGGTTGAGAAGATAAAACAAAACAAAACAAAAAAACCCAAAGTGCTGCAAAGGAGAAGTACGGAGAGCACAAAACTGAGTTCACATTTCATAGGGCATGAAGAGAGCACATCTCCTCTGAGTACCTGATGAGAGAAGTTGTCAGCTCCTGTCCCCTAGGATGCAAGCATCTAAGGAGACCTTTTATAAGATGGTATGAGTACAGAGCACCCTTCCATATCCTGTGTTTGTTAGAACACCTCTAGATCACTTGTGATAATTACGGCATTACAAATGCCACTTAGTCATTGTGCTGTATTGTCTTGAAAAATGACAAGGAACATAATCTGTACATCTCTGGTTCAGATAAAAAAAATTTATCATAACTAATTGAATCCACAGATTCAAGGACTTGTAGATACGGGGTGTGGGGGTTAGGTCTATACTGCCAGCAGCAGTCTACAAGCGAGGCATTCTGAGGACAAATGTTGTGTTCTCTACTCAAACACAGAAGGCTTCAGACAGGATGGTAGGAACAATTTTTAGATAAGTAAGCTTCCTGGATAGTAAGAAAGAAACTTAGAGCTTTCATGATAGGTCTGTGGTCCTTTACTACTTTGCCTCTCTCTTTCTTAAGGACCTCTTGATGTCCTGTGGAGAATCTCAGAAGTCCCTTCCACTGTTCTAGGGACAGGGCTCATGACACATCCACAGCACAGACTTCTATCATCTGTGTTTGCCTGGATTCATGCATTTCTCAGCCATTGTTAGTTTAGCCTCTCTGCTGTCAGGCCCCACCCTGTCTGTGCCAACCCCAGTTGCTATATTGGCTAGGTCATGTGATGTTGGGTAGTTCCCCAACTTCCCCCACTACAGTTCTTTCTTCTGTAAGCTAGGGGGTTATGTAGCGTAGTCTCAGCTCTTCTGTTCACAGGGCAGAGCACTCTAGCTTTGTAGTCAAAGCTTTTTAAAGTCAGCCCAGTCGTTTTCACACAGTAGCCAGGCAACCTCTCAGAGCTACACTTACTCAGTGCCATTATCAAGGGGTATGTGCCTGATTTATACCATTCTCAGATCTCTTATGATGCACCAAGTGCCTAAGCCAAGGTAAGTAGGTAGGCAGATGATAAGATAGACAAATGATAGATAAAGTGACAGATAGATGACAGGCAATGGATAAATAAATGATAGATAAGTAGCTGACCTGTAAATAAAGAGATGTTGATTGATGATATAAAAGTAGATAGGTAGCTATCTGTCTAGATTAGATAGATAGATGGATGGATAGATAGATAGATAGATAGATAGATGGATAGATAGATAGATGGATAGATAGATAGATAGATGGATGGATAGATAGATAGATGGATGGATAGATAGATGGATGGATGGATAGACAGATAGATGGATGGATGGATAGATAGATAGATAGATAGATAGATAGATGGATAGATAGATAGATGGATGGATAGATGGATGGATGGATGGATAGATAGATAGATAGATAGATAGATAGATAGATAGATAGATAGATAGATCCAGTCTTTTGCAAGTTAAAGCTATACCTTAGTAAACAGTGCCTCCAGATGCTAAAGATACAACAGGTTATCACCTCCTACTGATGTTGAAAGAATGGTTCAGCTTAGGTAACAGCCACATCTTCCTTTTAAATTCTCTCATGTATTACATGCTGACTGCTGTTTCCCCTCCCTCCCCTCCTCCCAGTGTCTCTTCCTCCACTACTGTCTTCCTCAGACCTCCCTATCACCTCCCCTCAGAGGAGAGCATAACAGGCTCATTTGAAGCCAGGTATAGTACAGACAATAGCCACAACCTACGTGTACAGCAGAACGCTTTCCTCTTAATTAACAAATGGGCCAAGATTAACTTCTCATGGCATATACAAAACAGCACTGGTTGATGAACAGAAACAGGCAGTTTCTATCCAATCCCTCCTCCCACCAAAGAAGAAAATGCCAGTTGGAAGTGAATTTAATAATGACATCTTAAGCTGGGTGCATCTGCTTCCATTCCATGTCAAGAAATTACAGTCCACACTTGCATTCAGCAATTTATTCTTTTCCTAAAAGTTTCTTTGCTGTCATGTACATGCTATGTTTAGAGTTTATTGTTTCAAGATGGTTTTATTGTATAGGGAAATAAAAACAACTATAGGACATAGAAACTCTATTGATGTTTAGCATTAGAAGGTTGGAATTTCCTTTGCCTTTCGAAATAACAGATTTTTTTAAAAGGCAGGATCTCATAAATCCCAGGCTTTCCCCAAACTCCCTATATATTGGAGGAATGACCTTGATCTTCTGATCCTCTTACATCCACGTCCCAAGTGCTAGGGCTGTGTACTACCATGCCCAATATATGCAGTCCTTGTCATCAAAGCTGGGGCTTTGTGTGTGGCAGGCACTCTGCTGACTGAGATACATCTAGCCTGTGGAAACAGACATGAAAAGTAGATGCAGGCTTTGTTTCTCACATCAACTCAAAGGGCCCAGTTGGCTTTGAGCCAACCACTAAGCCATTTTCCTTCCCTGACTGAGATCCGCAACAAGAGAAATGGTGGGATCCATCCATGCCACGCAGCCTGATGTTGACAATCAGCTCACTAAACCTTTTCATTCATAAGGCAACTAATACTTCTTAAATTCACTTTACCCCAAGCACCAAGAATCAAGTCGTTCAGCATATTTTAATAAGGCATCAGTTTTAGACCTGTTTATCTCCATAGAGGCTGACCTTGGCTAAATGTGTATTAAGGGAGCATCAAAGGAAAGTGCCTCCCAGCTCTGCTTTGAAAAGGATACAATTTGTGTCAGCTCTAAGTTGTTTATGAGCCTCTGTGTGCTCAGCTGTAGACAGGACTAAAGGCTGAGTCTTTATAGCTATCATCTACTTGGACAAAATGCATAAAGTCTCTGTGCATCTTACTTTTAAAAATGGCTAATAAGTCATTTATCACATGATTCATTCAAAGTATAAATTTAACATTTTAAGTATACTTACAGGATTCTATCCCTGCAATGTATTGTTGTTGTTGTTGTTGCATCATTATTTCTGGGGTGTGGGGAACATGCTGCATCTCATATGTGGAGCCCAGAGAACAACCTTTCCTTGTACTATGGGTTTAGGGTCAAGCTCAAGCCACCAGGCCTGTGTGGCAAGCACTGTTTCTCAGTGAGCCATCTGTCTGGCTCCCAGACAATCTACTCTCCAACATTTCTACACCCTGATATATGCACACCAAGGTATCTGTGTGTGTGAGCTGTCACTCCACACAAGGTGCACTCTGCAGCCTCTGGAGATCACTGTTCCACTTTATGTCACTATAGATTTCTCTATTGTGAATATTCTGTTAAATGGACTCGAGTACCAAGCGGTGTCTTTATACCTATCCTTTCCTCTTGGCATAATGATATTTAGATGTATTTATGCTATAGTGTGCATTGATATTGCATTCTTTTTCATGACAGTTTCCATTGTGCGGTTATGCTATATTTTCACATTTTGCTTATCTGTCTCCACCACTTGATAAACAAGTTGTTTTTGCCTTGGAGCTATTGTGCATAATGCTTCTATATGGATCTAGGTAAAAGTCTACACATTTAACTTTTTGCATATATGTGTGGTACATGCATGTTTTTATGAATGTTTGCATGTGTATAGTAATGTTCATATGCATATCTGTGCTTGTGGAGACCAAAGGTGTGTGGTGGCCTTTTTCATCTCTTGTTATAGAGTGAGACAGCATCCCTGTCTCTCTTTGTCTGCATCCATCTCTCTCTCTCTCTCTCTCTCTCTCTCTCTCTCTCTCTCTCTCTCTCTCTCTCTCTCTCTCTGTGTGTGTGTGTGTGTGTGTGTCCTCTCCTTTCCTCTCCCTCTCTCCCTCTTTCCCTCTCTTGTAGCCAGAGATCAACAATTTGGTTATTCTGGCTAGACAGCTCACTCTTGGAATCCTGTGTCTTGGGCTGGACAGATGGCTCAGAGGTTAAGAGCACTGTCTGCTCTTCCAGAGATCCTGAGTTCAATTCCCAGCAACCACATGGTGGATCACAACCATCTTTAATGTGATCTGATGCCCTCTTCTGGCGTGCATGTGTAAATGCAGATAGCACACTGTATACATAAAATAAATAAAGGAATCGCATGTCTACAAGTGAGCCACCATGCTCACCAGGTTTTCTGTAGGTTCTAGAGGTCCAACCTCTTGTCCTTGTGGTTACATGGCAAGCTCTTTTCCTGCTGGGCTATCTGTCCAGCTCATAATATTTTTTTTTTTTTGCCTCTACAAAATTGTATTGCTTTCTTCATAGCACTGTTTTTTATTATTTATTGATCTACCTAAAACATTCAGCAAAATGCTTAGAACACATTTAATCTGTCACTTTCACATCACTGTGACCAGAACAACTGAGAGAACAAGGAAAAGGGATTTATCTTGTCTCACTGTCCTAACGATTTCAGCCCACCGGCCTTCGCTCCATTGATTCTGAGCCTGTGGTGAAGCAGAGCTCATGGCGGTGGAAGTGTGTGAAGTAGACTTTTCATTTCGTTGTGGATAACAAGATGTCAAGGAGCCTCTTGCTCTAAGAACACACCCCAGCGACTACTGTTTCAAAGGATGCCTTACTCCTAATTAATGTTTCCATCTATTGCCAAAACATCACCAACAGTTGGGTACCAAGTAGTCAACACTTGACTTTTGGGGGACATTACAGAGTCAGCCATTATCCTCCACATTTTATCTTGCCTCTTTATACTTCTCTGATGATTCCTCTTTTACTCCAAATGCTTGGGATTTTCCAATATTTGCAACTTCTCTTCTCTGTACATTCTATGTTCAATCAGCTCTGGACACTCTTAATATCCAGGCTATATCTTGAATTCATAATGGTCTTGCCATTAATGAGTTGCTCTATTCCCCAATTTTTTTCTTTCTCCAGCACTGACTTAATTCTCATCACCAAGTATTTCAAAAGATTCAATGGGTCTCTGTCTATCCTGAAAGCATCACTCTACTTAACCCTTGACAAGTACAAACTGTACACAAATTTACATATGAATACACAAAAGCTAAAAAGTTGGATGATATTTTCTATACATGAACAAATTATGTCAAGCCTACCTCCAGTCTACTCACAGAATAGCAAATTAAGCTATGTCCAGGTAAGTTCCGGCACTTGAGCACTGCCTCAGCCTTCTCTGCTGTGAAGTCAGCTTCTTCCAGTTGATTCTAATCACCACTCCACCTGGCTTGGAGAGACTCCTTGTTAATGAGGCATATGTGTGAGGATGGACCCACATGCAGTCACAGACCATCTCTACTTCCCGCTTAGCCTGATAAGACATATCTCATCAGTCTCAGCTCTGTCGCTCTCCTCTTATTCCCTCTCCTGCCTAGAATCAGTCACTGTCAGTACCTCTCAGTGTCCTCACTCTATGTTGTCTTGAAGGGCATAGAAAATGACAAGGCACCAGTACCCTTTCAGACATTTGGGCAATGAGTTCCTGCCCACTCAACTTGGGTTCCTTTTGCCTTCAGTCCACTTGTACTCTAGTGTAGTAGGCAAGGAAATGTACCCTTTCTCAAGGAAAAGGCTACATGTAAGATTCTCTCTCCATAGGTCCTTTTCTACCACTTCTGAGAATACTTGCATAATCTATGACGACAAGCTAAAGTGTGTGTGTGTGTGTGTGTGTGTTTATATGTACATGTGGAGCCAGAAACTGGCGTTGGGGCTCTCTCTCAACTTCCTTTCCTTGTTTTTTTCTTTTCTTTTCTTTTTTTTTTTTTTTTTTTTTTTGAGACAGGCTTTGTCTGTCACTGAACCTAAAGCTCACCAATTTGACACTAGCTGAGCAATTAGCCCCAAAGATCCTATGGCCTCTGCTTCTCTGGTGTTCAGGTCAGAGGTGCACACTACTACGCATGCTTGTCTTTTAATATAGATATTAGGATCTAACGTAAGTTACTGTGAGGGATTTCCCCAGGCCCACAAGTTGAATGGTTTTTTTTTAAACCAACTTTGTCTTCAATATTTGGATAGAGTTAGATTTTTAAGCCTTACTTTGCAAAGTTTCACACATTTTTCAGAGGCAGAGTAATGTAATGAAGTCATTCACCCACAAACCCCAACTTTAACTGTTAACTTTCTGCCAACACACTCTACTGCTTTACCCTCCAGCTTCCACTGGACTCCAGCCCACTCACTCTACCCTCTTCTTCTTCTTCTTCTTCTTCTTCTTCTTCTTCTTCTTCTTCTTCTTCTTCTTCTTCTTCTTCTTCTTCTTCTTCTTCTTCTTCTTCTTCTTCTTCTTCTTCTTCTTCTTTGAAGAATTTTAAAGAAAATCTTAGGCATTAACTACTTTTCCTAACAAATGCTTCAGCACCTATCATCCATCAAAAACTTTCCACTAATAATGATAAATAATTATTAGAGATAACAAAATTAATCACCATTCTAAATGCTACCTGTCAACCTGTATCAATTTTTTTACGTTATAAATGGGAAGCTGATACACCTTTGGGTGCATGCATTCAAAAGGACCCAGTTCTTCCTAGATATGAGAAGCTTTAAGGCGCTCACCCTTCCTATAACACTGCACCCCTGTAATACAGGTCTTCATGATGTGGTGAGCCACAACCATAAAACTATTTTTGTTGCTACGTCATATCTGCAATTTTGCTACTGTTGTAGATCGTAATGTGAATATCTATCTTTTCTGATAGCCTTAGGCGATCCCTGTGAAAGGGATATTTGACTCCCCCCCCAAAGGGGTCACGACCCACAGGTTGAGAACCACTGCTCTTAAAGTTACTGTCTTTTCTGAGTCTTAGACATATTTTTTGAATGATTCATTCGAAGTCCTGCTTGACTCCAACAGCCGGCGTGCTCAACCACTACAGTAAGTGTCTCCTGAAGTTCTGAAGGGCACAGTCTGCTGGCGTTCAATACAAGAGCCAGTTAGGGAGGTAAGAAGCAGCCAGAATCTGGCCACAGCAACCTCTCCAGCCCCAGAAAACCTGTTGTCCAGCCCAGGCCTGCTTGGCCAGTGGCTCAGCTTTAAATGACATCTAGTTTTTTCTGACTTGGCCTCTGTATGGTCAGTGAGGGATCCCAAGTGGACTGGTGTCTTAGAAAGCCTCAGTCATTATGTCAGTCTCTGTTGGTGCCTCCAGGGCCTGGGAAAAGGCCTTGGGGACCACAAATATAACCATTAATCCAAATCCCAGGGACCTGTGGAATCCATTCTCGGGAAATATTTATAGCAAAAACCGGCATAAATGTTATAAAATTTAATAATGGTAACAACAAGAATAAATAATAATGGTGGTGAAAACTGTCAAAATAACACCCCCAGTTTTTCACTGAGCCATAAGTAGATCAAATTAGAATCAATGCTAACTGTCCTTTAAAAGAGAGAACCAAAAGTGAGTACAAAGTAAAATATAATTCTACGAAGAGGAAATAATTTCTTAGAGGAAAAACTAGCCATTCCATGTTCTTTGTGAAGAAACAGGAGCTCAGGACTGGCCTATGGCTTCAGGGCTCACCCATCTGAGGAACGCGAGTTTGTGCATGTCCCACATCTTCCTTTGTCTTAAACTGGGATGGACTCGAACTGACTGGAACACACAGAGAAAGCATTTGGAAGCATTTGTTTTTACGTCTGTGCGCCTTTCCACAACTTCTAACATAACTGAAAGAGTGAGTTCATTTGGCGAGAAACATTAACTCAAATTCAGATTTGGTTCTCTCCAGGGCAGAAAGAAAAGTTATTTCTTTTCGTTTTGTTTTCTTTTTATCCTGAACTAGAAAAAAGGAAGACATAAAGATGATGTCTTTTGCATATTTACTTATAAAAGACACCCTGCTCTTATGTGTCTGCATGTATAGAATTTAGGTGATGGGCCATGCATGCGTTGTTTTCCCAGCTGTAAAAGGAAAGTTGTCTTACCGGGTGTTTCCTTTGGTTGTATCCCTTTAAAGAATTAGGAGCAACTCTTCATCCACATTATCTCGTGATAAATCCTGAGATGCCCTGCTAAACCAGGTTCCTCGAAGAGCAGATCAGTAGGCTCAGCCTTTTTACATTTTAGGATGATGAATCTCAGATCCACATTAACAGTCTTTCAATTGTTTCCTTTTGCTGATGCCAGAATTTAGCATCTTAATGTGCTCAGGGCATCTCTAATCTGCCCATTTCTATCATTGACAACCCTCTATATCGATTTGGAACCCTCCTTCCCTTTCTGCTTGCTTGCTTACTGACCTCTCAACATACTCGTGAGAAAATTGCTTCATCAACAAACATTCCCAGAAATTTAATTAAAAACAAACAAACAATCAAAACCCGAAAAACCTGCACTTTACGTCAAATCATCTGCAAGGCGTAGGAAATGCTTAGGACGTTAGTGGTTTTGGAGAGATTTGGATGTCCTAGGTCCAGAGTCTAATTGCAATTTGCCTTGAGTTATTTTTAATGCACTGAACAGCCGTCTTTTGTCACTGTGCCTGACCTAACATCTTTGTAGCTACTAGGTAAGCCCTTTGAAATGTACGGTTACACCACTTGCTTCCCGAAACTGAAAGACGAAGGCTGCTGTGAGGTACCATCGAAGGACTAGAGCGGAGTACTCTTCTCTCCGGACACTTGCCTACCCACTGTTTCCAACAGTGTACTTGAGCAGTGCTTTAGTTTATAACTGTATAAGTTCTGTTCCGACAATTACTCCCTAAAACTGTTACCAGGGTAAAAGGTGGGACATCTTAATGATGACGCTGTGTTACCAGGCCATAGTCACTCACACTCGGTTCTAGTATAAACTATGTGTTACCCACTTCAAGGTGAGAGTTTTGTTTTTGTGTTGACCATTTGGGACCCACTTTTTGATGTGTAGTTTCAGGCTTCCTTATTGGCTACAGGGTTTTTGGTTGTGGGGGTGGTGTTTTATTTTAATGTTTAACATGCTTCTACTTGCATTTGTGTTTAATTGCTGTTTTCTTCAGGGATCACATTTCCCTCTAGTTAATTTCTATTGACCAATTTCTGAGGGCATATGCACCACAGAGGCAGCAGCTGATTTCCATTATGCCTGACTTTTCTCAGCAGGAACCTCCACTGACCTAAGCAGGCATCCCTTTCACAACGCTGGCCCAGGCACAGCAACAAGCCAATGGCCTTCTAGGCCTTCAGCCTCCTTGCCTTAATGAGCTGCTACTCCTAATTACTTTTAGATTATTTTAATTGCTTGAAGCCATTAAAGACACACACACACACACACACACACACACACACACACACACACACACATACACTTTGTATATTTTGAAAGAATTGCCATAGTCTACTCAGACCAATATTTCCACTGACACAATATGACTAAGGAGGAACATGAAAGACTTGCAAATGAGACCACTGAAAGCATTCTTACTTCTCCACCCATCAGGACTCAACATTGTCTAAAACCAATGTGATTTCCAGAAGGACTGGCTGACGGAGTCCCTGTGAATCCTGGTGCCGCTGCCTAGCCTAGAATTGAACAAATTGCATGTTTACTTATTTCTCTTGGGAGAAAAGGAAAAAACTCAGAAGCCACTTTGCTAAGATTCTGGTCTCATTTTATTTTATGTTAGAAAAAGAAAGCAAAGAGTCAGGCTGCAGAGTCTATATACAGTGAAAGCATCGGCTTCACGGTGTGTCTGAGGCTTCGAATGGATTTAACTGTGTCTGTGAGGAAAGTGTTCGAAACGTTAGTGTAGTTCATTTGGGGCTCATGTCAATTTGGGGTAATGTTCAAGTACACATTCTGGCAGGTTCCAAAGCTGTACAGAGATCCCCGCTCGGTTGACATCACTGCATGAGATTTACAAGGAAGCCATGTTGAATCCCAGGTGAATATTGGCAAAATGTAATGACTGAGCTGATGATCAGTAAAGAGCCTTGAGTTTAACCACCATCACGTTGTATCCAAGCCCATTTTTAAGTTCGTTCCTGCCTTACTTAGAGGAAAGACATACCTCTCCTGGGGAAGTCTCTGTCTCCCCTCGATTCCCCAAGCCCCAGCCATTTCTTCCCTGTCAACTTTTTTTCCTGAAAACCAATTCTCCCACCCTATCCTGGTAACTGTGCCTTCTTGACATTTCCAACGCAGGTGTCTCTTCCTCCTCCCTGTTACTTCTTGTCTGGGAACTTCCTCTAATACCAGAGGAATTACTTCAAGTCTATCTTGGAACATGGATTTGCTCTCAGTCCTGCCTTTTCAGAGTCGGATTCATTTTTGACAAGATTTCCATTATAGTGGAAATAGTCAAACACGCACACACACACACACACACACACACACACTCCTTCTATCAAACCCTTCCCCTTGTCTCTAGCTCCATTCTTCCCATCATTCAACTTAAACACTGTGATCTGGATGGACCCACGAGGTTTATTGGTTTGAGCCAATCTGGAACCACTTCTGGAACTGACGGTTGGAAAACCAGAGCTCAATGTCAGAGGCAGAAAGGAGAGGGTAGGTAATTTCTACCAGCTGAAGTAGGGAGGTGGGTGTAGTGGGGAAAGAACATGGTCGAATCACTAAGATGCACTCAAGATTATCCAGTGTATAGAGCAACAGGAGATATTAATAAAGGTCTAAGAACTATAATTTGTTCACACAGAAAGAGATAGCTGAAGTCATAGCCAGAGAAGATAGTAGAGGCAGGGGAAAACCTACTGGAATCTATTCACTTGGCTAAGGAACAAGTCCATAATGAAGCAATAATTACACAGCTGGTTAGCCATAAGAAACACATGCAGGGCATTTTTAGTTTGGTCCTGTCCTCAAAGATACCACCTCAGTCCCTCTGAAGTCTTCAAATGCAGAACTGGTATGTGAAAGATGGGGTATCCAGAATATAAGGAAGGGATCCTTGGCCAGAATGCTCAGCCAAAGAGGGAAAGCACCCATCCAGCCTGCCCCTCTGCTACATGCTAAGAGGCACGCAGATGGCCATGTTGATAAACCCAAAGACCAAGTCATCTAGCAGCTGGACACACAGGCTGAGCGGGCAGTGAGGCCACATCCCCATCGATTGCCCCTTATTCTCAGATACACTGACATTGTCAGATCTAATGTGCTCCCAGAGGACCTGGATTCACTTCCCAGCATCCACATGGTGGCTCACAAACTTCTATAACTCCAGTTCCAGACGATTTGATGCCCTCTTCTGGCCCTTATAGGCACTGCAAGAACATGGTGTGTAGCCATACATGCAGTTAAAAACATCCATGCACATAAAATATATTTTAAAACATACAATATAAACTGAGTTAATGATAATATTTGGTGTATACATAATATTTAATTCTTTGTTTTTTCAGATACAATCTTGTTATGTAGCCCTGGATAGCCCTACATTCTCTATGTAGTTCAGGAATCCTTTGAACCCGTGCCTATCCTCCTGCCTCAGACCCCTACTACTGAGACCATGAGTATGCACCACACTGAGATGAAACTAAACATTTAATGCAGTGATTTTAGTGCCAATTCTCATTTGTTGGGCCCTTAGTTATATTGAAGAATAAAAAAGGCTAGAGACACTCAGTTCCGGAGTGGTCCTCACTTCATCAGCCATAGTCACTGAAATCAGTTCAATGTGTATTTATTTCCTTCCTATCCACTTTAATGACCCTTCTTGGCCCTATAGTAGGAAAAGAAAAGATGAAGCCCACTGAGAGCTTG
Source organism: Acomys russatus (assembly GCF_903995435.1). Taxonomy (NCBI): domain Eukaryota; kingdom Metazoa; phylum Chordata; class Mammalia; order Rodentia; family Muridae; genus Acomys; species Acomys russatus. The sequence continues at coordinate 56,020,440 of NC_067156.1, read as the reverse complement.
GAGGGCCGGGGAAGACATTTCAGATGAGCATAAGAGATGAAAATTCTAGAGGGATGACTCGGACCCTCTAATCCTCCCCTCCTCTCCAACTGCCAGCATTTGTCTGGGTGGGCGAACGTGGGATCTAGTGACATAACACAGACCCTCTTTTTCCCTCTAGGATCCAGCATGTGCTTCCAGCCCCAAATCCTCCAAATGGACTCTGAGTCCATGCTGATGGATGAAAGATGAGAAACACAGTAGCTTTCTGGTGGATTTTCTTAGGCGTCTGTTCTCAAGCCAATTGTTTGAAGATTTTTTTCCCCTTTTAAGGCCCAGTACATCTCCGTTGGGCTTCTTCCTTTCTCTGAGGAGGAATCCACCAGAGACAGTCCACCAGAGGCAAGGCACTAACTTTTCTTCCTACTGAGCCCTTTGTTTTATTTTGGCCAAAGATCAGCGTTGATCTAGGTGGTTGCCAGCTGCACAACAGCTGTGCAATTCGAGAAAACCACACTGGGCTCGGGAGGCTGAAAGGCTTTATTAAATTGGGGAGAGTGGGTGGGGGAACAGGTTGGGTCTTTTCCCTCTCAGGCTCCCCCCTCCCCCTTCAGAAAGTCTCTCTGATGCTGAGGATGTGATGTCAGGGGAAACTCAGATTTCTCACCTCCAGGGTGTAACTGTAGAGGGTCATTCGTATTTAGAGCAAAAAGCCATGGGGGGAAGGAAACTTATATTCTGCTTTTGGGGCTGGTAGGGATTAGACAAGCTGTTCTTGTTTGTTCTAGCATGTCAGCAGACTTGCCAAAGTCACAGACTAGATGAGCCATTTCAAAGAAATTAGGTTTGGAGTCAAAGCAGACCACTGCAAATCATCAAGACTTTATGGTACTTTATGGCACATATGGTACATGCTACCTTTGCACTCTAATAAAACGCACCTTCTGGAGTCCAAAACACAAGAAAAATATTTTTTTAAAAATCTCACTAACACCAATAACAAAGATTTCTGGAGGCCTTTGGCCATCCATTCTAACCTAGCCAAGTGCCCTTCTCTGGTCTCAGTGAGAGACCCTGCCCCAAGAAAAAAGGTGGAGAGTGCGGAAGCTATAGCTCAGCGATGTACTTGCCTCATACACATGATCCTAGGTTCAGTCCCAGAAAACTAAGATGGAGAGTGACTGAGAAGACCTCTGGCCACACACACACACACACACACACACACACACACACACACACACACACACAGGCACACACATATGCTCACATACACGCACACACATACACACAGATGCACCTCTCCATTGATGTATTTGGCTAATGTGCCCTGTAGGTCTGGGATGGGTTTGTTTTATTTTTATAATCAGTTATCCTAAAAAAGGAATCATATTTCTAAGTTGCAAATCCATTAGAAATGCAGTCATTCCTCAAAAGATAGATTTGTGCCTGAATTTTTTAGCTTTGATCTTTCTGGAATGGTCATAGCTAGTGTAGTAAATAAGGTTTTTCACACTCCAACTCCACCTGGAGTGAAAGCACAGAGCACACAAGTTCACAGCTTTTGAGTTACGTTGCTGTCATCTCCCAGATCTTGACACAGCATTGGCACCAGAAAATTGTTTCCTGCCTGGCAACGTCAAACATGAACACTTGAAAAATCACATAAAGTACATGATGCGATGTTTTCTTGGCAAACTCTCCTGATAAACTTTTGAATGAGATCCCTGGAAGCTCAGGAGTAAGCAAGGTTCCCGTTATTTTCTAGGAAATGAAAAAAATGCCTTCTTCGCTGAGTGAAGAAGATATTGCTATGAGTGAAAGATAGTCTATGGAGCGTTAGGGGAGGGGGCGGGATAAGTTTGCTTCTCCAACCCCAAAAAGCTGAACTGGGGCTATGTTCTTTTCAAAATGGAAAGCTGGAGTCCAGGGTGTGGTGTGTGGTTATGGAAGGAGGGGGCTGTGACTGGCCCAAGGTAGGAATTAGACTGTCACTTGGGATTACTAAGAACTCATTGATAATCACCCTAGACGTCTTCGTGAACTTCCATCTTGCTTTGAGGACCCCTGACTCTTTTGTGAAAGGCAAGTATTGCTGACTTTGGGCTCCCAGTTCATTTTACATTTTAGTACAATGATAGTCATGTCAACTTCTGTCCTGACAAGAGGAATTTCTTATGAGCAGCAAAAAGCAGTGTGAGTGACCATTCTTGGAACCTAATATGCAGGCTAGAGGCATTTTTAAATTTCCTCTAATTTAAATGAAGTTCTCTCTCTCTCCAAGAATCTCCTAAAGGAGAATGCTTAAGTAAATCTTAAGATTAAAAACCTTTCCTTAACTCTCCTGGTCAGCATTTTCCTTTTTGTTGAATGTTACCTTTTTTTTTTTTTTTTTTTTTTTTTTTGGTCAAAATATATGGCCTCTTTCCCAGGACTCCGGTGGGACTAGTGCTTGGTGTTTTGAGTATTCTGTGGAGTGGGGTATGAACATTCATGCTGCCCTGAGAATCCAGACGGATGCTGCTTCTGCACTCCACCCTGATCTACACACTTCGAACATCTTTTGCCCACGTTGCCGTTTAACAGCTGTGTTTTCCAAACCTACAGATGTTCGTCTGTCTTGATTCAATCATTCAAGCAAAATAATGGGAGCTGGAGATCTCACCTCATGCACTTGACCTTGCTCTTTGTTTCTAGCAGGAAGTGCATCACATTTATGCTGTTAAAAGTACTCTAACATCTCTTGTGAGGACACTAAGGACCAGACTGCATGACTTGACAACGCAAAGGAAAGGAATCAGTGGTCTTCTGAGCAAGGTTAGAAGAACAAGACCACAGTCAGTGTTTTCCCTCTAGGGCTCTTAAGAAAAATGTGCTGCTTCATGGGACTCTGTAGTTTGATGTCTACTTGGACCAACTTGATGCCTACACAAATGTTCATAGCTGATAACAAAAAGAGACACAGCAATATTTGGATAACTGGTGAAGGGCACAGCTGTGGCACTCAGAAGCAAAGAAGACAGAGCAGGGTACCCACTAGCTCTTGCTTATTCAAGAGCTAAGCAACCACCTGTAATATCTTCTAGCATCAGGGCTTCCTGGCTGAGGCTCTGTATGACTCTAGGATATTCTAAGGAAGTAGACACAAGTGGATGGTGCCAGCATCAGTGAGACCATAAACAACATCATCCGTGCGTGTGTCTTTAGCAGCTTCTCTAATGGTGCTGGATTTCTTTTTCACTGGTAATAAGCAGGCTTGATTCCCTGAAGCCAGTTGTGGTTCCTAGACTCATATGAGGAGGCACAAGTACAAGATGCAGATAGGAAATACACTGGAGTGGGAAAGGCTTGTTAATTCTTGCAAAGAGTTCATCCTTTTCAAAAGATGAACACTGGCTTGCAGGTAATAAAATGGTTTGGCAGCTACTCTGGAGGTCACCTAATGTGTCCTTCCCAGAGTATGAGCAAGATTTAGGAAAGAGAAGGCTATATTATCTTCTTTAGAATAACTATGTTCTCTTCTCTGCCCCTCTGGGGCTCCCTGATGCCCCACTACTTAGAGTCTATGCATAATTGAGTGGAAAAAACAGGCTCAACAATGGTAACAGCCCTTACCTTTTTCATTAGTCCAATTTCTACCCTCACACTTCTCAAGAGAGCTAGGAGAGGAAGCTGAGAGTAGGATTCCTAGAGAGGAATGGTCACATAGCCAAAGGCTACAGCTTGCCCTCCCTCGGCTCTGTAGCAGGAGCGACGAAAGCCTTCCTTCTTACCTGATGAAGTACCAGAGTAGACATCAGACATTTCAGGTCTACCTGATCCTTGTCAGATTGAGAGAAGTCAACAGGAGGAAGAGGTGACAGAAAGAAAACAGTGACACTTGATTTATACAGTGTTTTATTCTTCTACCTAACCTTCTCTTAGGAAGCCACTAAGTGACCAGCTAGTTGGCCAGATGTGGATTTTAGTTTGTCTCCTCACTGAGAACTTAGATGGGGCCCCACAAGCTCTGGTTGGTCACAGTTATTTAGAAGCCATGGGTGAAGCTGCCCTCCCATAGCTAGCTGTGCCCTTCTGCCATCTGTGAATGTTCTTAGGAGCTACCTTTATGGATTGCGTAAGAATGACCTTTCCCTCAAAGCCATTCTGCTTTGGAGAAGTCTCCCTTTAAATCAATTGGTTACATAGAAAAGTAACATACCAACTACATAAAAAAAATACGTCTTCAACATGAGAGCAAAGCAGAACTACTAGGGATGTAGAGGGACAAGAATGGGAGTCTGAGAAGGGGATGACAAGAACCAAGCATGCATGAAAATACCTAAAAGAAACCCATTTATCTACATTACAAACTTAAAAGCAAAAAGAATTACAAGTAAAAATATCATTTTTTTAAAAAGTGCAAATTAGCCATCAGGTTCCTAAGGGAGTTATAGCAAGTGGTATTGGTAACAAATTGCTCACTGATAGCAGATAGCAAATGATCAAAGGCAGAAGGCTATGACGAAAGGAAAGTCCTATCTACCACTAGTACGAGAACCCCTAGGACAGCTTTTTCTAAAGTAATTATAAAAGTGACAGGGTGATTTATTTACAGGTTCCATTTGCTTTGGAGGGTTCAAACACACGTTTCAATATGCTATCAGCCCACTCTCCTGAGTCATTAAAAACACCCAAGAAATGTGAAGGGGTTGATTTCAACCTTCTAGACTGCTTCTCATTTTGAGGAGAAACACTTAAAGCTCTCAATTCTGGCTTCAAAATTTCCTCTTCAGAGGTTAAACCATTTAACATTTTCATAAAATGTAACTCAGTGACGGTCACACAGAACAGGAAGAGGACTGGTTTGGCTACTGAGCTATGTTGTTCAAGATGGCAGCCACTAGCCACAGGTATTCCCACGGGAATACTTGGATTTCAAACACAACACCAAATATGTAATATGGATCAACTTTAATAGTCATAATGAATTAATTATGACTGCTGCCTATAAATCCAGATCTAGGAGATGTGATGCCTTCATATGGCCTCTGTGCACGCACATGCTCACACACACGCACTCATGCACACACGCGCACATACACACATAATGTTTTTTATTCAGAACTATATATGTGGTGACCAATATATTTGTTCTTAATAGCACTGTGCAAGAAACTGTAGGTTCAGTTCACTATCAAGTACATCAGGTTTGTAATTTTGCCAGTATATTTTGGGAACATGTTCAATTTAGCAAAGCTATGCTTTTTCTATGAATTATTTCTGTAGGTGGAATGCCACTCTGGCTCAGGGAGAATTCACTACCATCCTGCTGTGTGGAGTGCTGGCATGTGGCAAGTGAGTGCCTGCTGAGACCTGGGAAGCCAGTCTTCTTCCTAACATGCCTGGGGGAAAAAAAAAACCACACTTTTTAGAAAGTTCTGTGTCTGGCCTTCTTTACCCATCTATCCCCTAAAGAATTTAGACTACGTAATTGCAAGTCCCTTACCCACCCTCCCATTCATATTCTATAAATCCCAACCCTCCCCGTCTGTACAAGTCAGAGGCATGTCAGGGATAGTAACCAGTTACAGTTGCTGACCAAAGAAGACACTTCAAGACGGGTTTGGGGAGAGACAACATTATCCTGCTTCATAGTGTTAGAGATAAAGGAATTGGCCCGAGCTATCAGCTAAAACATCCCTGATGGCTCTGTTTAAGAGACGTGCTACATCTGGGATTTGCTAACTTGAGTCAGTGAAAACTTTCTATTTCCTCCCAATGGCTTCCTGAAGTCATTTTTCACAAAGTTCCAACTTTCTAAGATGTTGTGCCATAAATGCCTTTGTTGTCAGCAGGCAGGGATCCTGCCAACGTTGGTCCTTCCCAGGACATTCCACTGGTTCTCCCAGCTCCCTGAGTGTTCAGCATGATGGACATTAGCATCCTTTGGGGAGATACAGGTCCACTTTGATCAGGTACAAGGGAAGACGGTAGTGGGCCTCAGGGCCCTAGAGCAACATGCAGTTAGATACCCTGTGACTGAGAATGGAAACACAGGAAGTGAAAACTAGTGATGAATCAATACATGCCAAATCGAAGGCAGAGCTGTTAAGATGATCCACAGAGGAGGTGGTATGTTGCCCTGATAGAACGCACACAGGATGTGGAAACTAAGTCTTTACTAGGCCGCCTTGCCCCATGCTGTTTGACCATGTAATCTCTTGTGTCCATCTCCTCATTTGTAGTTGTCAAGTTGCTGTTACTTTTCTTCTCACACTAAATTCTTCCTTGAGTTCGCATTAAAAGTTATGGGTTTCATTATAGCACTTACCTTTAAAGATGGTATTTTGATTTTTGCGTGTATGGGTGCTTTGCCTGGATGCATGTCTGTTCGTGTCTGTTTACCACCTGCATGCCTGGTGCCTGCAGAGGCCAGAGAGTGAATCAGACCCCCCTGGAAGTGCAGTTACAAATCATTATGACCACTACATGGAAGTTTGGGATAGACCTGGGGTCCCATGGAAGAGAAGCACTGCTGAGCCATCTCTCCGGGCCCTAAAGATTGCATTTTTTAAGTCAGCTGCATATCTACAGCCCCTTTCAGCAAATAGGGAAAGCAGGAGTGAAATTTCTCCGACTGAAAAGCCGAAAACCAAGCATATTCTGAAGAAATAGCTTTTATTGATGCGCCCAGTCTAAACTGGAACCACTCCAGGTACCGTGCCCTTGTGTCTTCCTTCTGGATAAAATCCATATGAAAAGAGCACTCCCACTGAACTCTGGATTCCAGGAGTATTCCCTCAGCCCTTGATCTTCCTGCTGAGTAAAACGGAGGAAATTTAGCTGGAGTCTGAGTTGCTCACTCTGTGAGTCTGTGAAGTAAGCTTTCTATGCATAGATTTATCCCATTATTAGCTCATCTGTGGATTGCTTAGAGAATAGCAAGGATTCCTCCATACACATAAGGTGCTCAGAAAGTACATTTTAAAAATATTTCTGTCTTGTCAAAATGAGTATCTCTCTATTAACTTTCCCCAACCACAGCACCCTGATGTCTTCAAGTTGGTATTATGTCTGTATCAAATATTTGCCCTGATGGAAAAGCTTACACAGGCTATCCCTTCTAGCCACAAATATATACTTATGAATTCTCTTGTTTTCTGGGGACAAAGACACTGAATTCAAATAATTTTCAACCAATTAATACTAGTGAGTCCTTGTCAAGAATACATGATTTCTTCAAGGTCTAGTGTTCCAATCTAGAACATGTCCATAAGAAAGGCCCTCACCTCATAGACACTTCGAGAATACTGTACCTAGCAATTGCACATGAAGACTTAGCAGACCTTTGAACCCATGTTCAGGGGGATTCAGAGGTAACTTGAAATTATTTTCCTTATTAACAAAACAAAGGATGTGAAATGTCTACATATGATTTTACTTGTAACAGAGAGCTGCAAAAGAGAATCAATTAAGCATCTTGAAATGTGGAGCTAGACCACTTTTAGATGTGTAATATACTGAGAGATTGTAAGAAACAACTTTCTAGGGTTCTCATTCGTTTTTGCATTTGGGAAGTGCTATTGGGGCTCCCAGACTGCATTCCACTGTGTGTAAAGAAAACCAGATGAGCAGACTACTCCCTGACATAGAGAGAAGTGAGGTATAGCCACATTTGGCCACCAAGGGAAAGGACTATTTGACCTGTGGTGTCTGCCAAGTGTCAGCCTCGTGTCATGTAGTTTCCTTAATCCTCAAATGCCAGGTAGCTTGGAGCACAGGTGCAGAAAATCATACCCAGCTGAACAGCCTCACCTGTTGTGTTTGGAGCAGTTTTCCTCCAGAGGAGTTTTCTGGAAAAGGTGTGGAAGGTATCAGAGTTCGTCCGGAAACCTCTTGAAGAATGAGCTCAGGCCCATCCTCATTTTGAACACCTTGTTATCACTATAGATAATCTTACAGCGCAAATGGTTTCCAGCTGTCTTGGGAGAAAGTGACAGGTCTGTCCTGACAATTGTTGATGGGCTTGCTGTAGCTTCCTCACAGGGCAACAGAGCTTCAGAGTTCCCCAACTTATTAATTCAGTTCCTTCAAAGTCAGGGAAGATCTCCCCCACACCCCCTTTTTAATTTTTCATTTGTTCCTTTGCTTCTCTCAGCCCACACCACCCCATCCTACACTCCATACCCCGCTGCCGCTGCCAAGCATCATTTTTAAACAGTCAGGTACACAAGTGTCACCCTGGTATCTGAATTCAGAGATCTGGAAGGTTCTTTATTCTGGGAAACACGTAGGCTGAGCATTCCTGAAACGGAATCAACAAAACCTGTGCACTCCCAGGTGGGAAGAGGTAATTGCAGGTGTAAATCGGCAGTGGAGCGAGAACAGGCAACCGAACGAAATAAGCAAAGTACAGCCGAAGCCTTTGGTGAGGCTCCTTGGCCGCCTTTCTGCTTGAATTCATTTGCATTTCCTCAGCATAAGATGTCACAACGCAACACTCTTTATAGATTCCACCAGGCTCATCAGTCTATGACAGGAAATTTGCCTTCAGCTAGTCTAAGTAACTTTGTGTGTGTGTGTGTGTGTGTGTGTGTGTGTGTGTGTGTGTGTGTGTGTGTGTGTGTCTGTCTGTCTGTCTGCCTGTGTGTCTGTCTGTCTGTCTGTGCATATGTGTGTACCTAAGCAGAGGTGGTCTTGATTTGGGTCTTTTACCATAAGAACACTTTGTTTGAAATAGGATGGTCTCCAGCACTCTTAGGCCACACACAGATTAAGAAGCTGAGAGTCAGGAGAGAGTAGCAGCTAGCCCCCCTCAGAGTCCTGGTGAGCATGGCCCTCATGGCCTGCTGTGACAAGTGCAGTAGACCCTTTGCAGAATGTCTTTCTTTTTCTCTCTCTTCCTGTTCTTTCCTTTTACCTAGAAGAACAAAATGTCCGTCTTCCACTTTCCTGCTCAGTGACTACACAATGTAAAAAGTATTTTGTGGCATGTCCAGGATGGGACTGACAGGACTTTGCTTTCTCTGTTCTGTCTCAAGAGTCTGTGGTTAGCCCATGCACTCAAAGGGACTGTGTCCTTCAGGACAAGGGTCTGCCAGTGGTTAGGAATGTCTAGCTAGCCCTTGAAATTTCCTCACGAGACCTGGAAAGTGCATCTTCCTTCAGACATATGACAGGGAGGAACTCTCCTGAAACCACACTTAAAATGTATTGCAAACGCATTAGCTCCTTATTGCTGCTTTAAGAACTCACGGTAACCACAATGTGACTTAAAAGAGCATGCTGAGTGTTCCCATGATAAAAGTCAGGGACCAGGGCGAGGCTCACTGGATTCAAACTCAGTACCCAGAGGGCTGCGCTGCTCTGCCTTTGGGGAAGACTGCTTTGCCTGCATCCTCCAGCTTCTGGAAGCCACCTGCATAGCTTGTCTCAGGACTACTTCATCTTTAAACAATCAGCATCTTTGAATCTCACTCTGATTCTCTTTTGTGCCTACCTGGGCCCCCTTTGTGCTGGGGAATGTGCCTGTATTAGCATCAGTGGATAAGCAAACTTGATGCTAATTGGAGACTTAAGCTCTCTTTTCCATGTCATAATATAGCCACAGGCACTGACAACTGGAATACGGCATCTTTAGGAAGTCTTCATTATATTTGCAAAGGAGAAAAGAGAAAAGATAGCTTGAGATTGTAAGGGTATAGAAAACGGTGGCATGCCAACAGAGCACAGCCACAACGCAAAGAAAAGCCACAACCTAATGTTTCAATACAGGCTAAAAGACATTAAGGAAAGAAATGACAATAATGAGAGAAAACAGGAGCATACATCAGAAATCTAAAAAAGTCTCAGAGGCGAGAAGGCTGTGAAACATTGAGAGATGCTGACAGAGATCGGGAACCAGGTAGCAAGAAATGGCAAGAAACAAGTTCACTCAGACCCCTGCACTGCTCAGACCCAAATTCTCAGGAAGCGGCCAATCCACCACAAGCCCCGCCCCTCATCAGCATACCTCTCTGGCAGGCACCAGTGGCCACCTGTCCTTCACTTGTAAACCTGTCTTTAACAACCTCAGGGCATATACAGGGGGAGGTAATCCGCCTCAGGAACAGTCATAGGAGAGGGGAATAATGGGAAAATGGGAGGGAGGGAAGAATGGGAGGATACAAGGGAAGGGATAAACATTGAGATGTAACAAGAATAAATTAATTTAAAAATTTTTTTAAAAAAATGAATGAATAAATAAATAAATAAATGTTACATCCGTAGTGATTTGACTATTTGTATTTAGCAAACTTGAAATAAACATCTTTCTAATCTTAAAAAAAAAAACAACAAAAACAACCTCAGGACAACCCTGTCCTTCACCACCTGTGCCTGAGTTTGTAAGGTGCTTGTGGAAAGAGGTGAAGAGTAAAACTCCAGTCTTCCCTGCTCTCCCATGCCGTTGGGACTGTCTACCTTTGGACCCTCACCAGTGCATACAGCTTTTCGAACTGTAGGTTTGCTATCATATTCTATTCATTTTTCTGCCACGCCTTGGAGGAAAGAAGTATTTTCTGTCAACTATGGAGGACAGTGCTGGCTTAAGGATCACCGTGCTTCCAGGAACTAGTAGAATCTTCTTGCAAATATCGGCTTGCACGGAACTGCATACGCAAATGCACTGTAGTCATTAAATCAGCATGAAATGTAAAGGACTTGTCCGTGTGCATACTGGGAGAGCCAGCTGCTTAATTCTAAACCACTTTGTAGGTAGCTGGAGAGCCAACCTCTGAGAATGACATTAAAACCTTCAAATTTTTCAGCACGATTAGCCTAAGAAGGAAATGAGATGGTTGAGAGTAAAAGTGAGAAAAGCTTGGCTCCCAATGTCAACCTCACTCCCCAGTCCCCAATTTTGAGTTAGTTGAAGTTGGAAAAAAAAATCCCGTTAATAGCCACTTCCAACACCACACACACACACATACACACACTCCATAATTTTTGTATAGTATTAGAAATAAATAGCTAGGAAGTAAAATTTTGTTTTTAATTACCATTATAATACATCTAGAAACCCATAAAATATTTAATGTTATATTTCCAATATGTGTGAAAACTATCCTGAAAACTCTACTCCATGACAGAAAGAAAGTTTTAAAGACCTAGAGGAAGAGAGAACTATCCCAAGTTCATGGATCAAAAGATCCTGTTTTCACTACCATTTTTATTTTGGCAATAATTTTAGATATGCAGATAATTCCCCTACACGTTGCCTCTGGATGTCCTTAGTGTTAATATCTTATATGCAAGCATGGTAATTTAGCAAAACCAAATTATTGTTGATATAAAAATATTAACTGAATTGCATTGATGTCATTCAGATTTCATCAGCATTTTCCACTACCTTTCTTCCCGACACTATCATCAAAAGTACCATGTTGCACTCGAGGTCATGTGTCCTTTTGAAATATTTCTGTGTTCTTTTGTTTTGCACAACATTTCAAATAATACATTCAACTTGGGTTGTCGGGTGTCATTGTGCATTAGACTTTGTTATGAATTTGAAGAAAGAGTAATTCAGACATGATGTGCCATTGTCAGTACATTGTGTCAGGGGTCCATGATGCAGCATGACTCATAACTGGTGATGTGAATTGACTGATGTGGCTACTGTGATGTCTGGGAGCAGTAGATCTCCCCACTTTCTTAAACACTGTACGCAATGTGAAGACACTCAACGTGGATGATGAGCCTAGATATAAAACTGAAACCATAAAACTTGTAGATAAACAAACAAAAAGAAAAAAAAGAAAATCTTTTCATATATTGCAGGCAAAGACAGGAAGGACTTGTCCACATGCAAGCATGAACATTCGCACATGCACAAACAATGAATCGTAAAGAAAAAAAAATTGTGAATTAGACTTCGTCAAAAGTAAAACCTTCTGGGCTCTAGAGAGAGGGCTCCAAGGTTAAGAACAGGCACTGCTTTTATGGGGGACCCAAACTTACCTCCTAGCACCCAAAACGGTGGCTCACAACCACCTGTAACTCCAGGCCCAGTGTCATCTAACTCCTCTTGCTTTCTCAGGCAGCAGCACTTACATACAAATAGCCACACAGATACCCACACATAAACATAACCTTATAATGTTAAAAGATATTTTAAAGTAAAAACTTCTGATCAAACGCCAACATTTAAAAATTTAAGAGGCAAGCCAAAGCCGTCTGCATTGAGAACAGTTGCCACACCTATATTTGCAAACGACTTCTAGGCTGAAAATGGAGAGAATGAGGAAGTGGCTTGTACCACTCGCAAATAAGATGAAATAACAATTTTTAAAATGTACGAAATACCTCCACAATCACATCAAAAAGGAACATGTGCAGTTGCCAGTAAGAGTAGAACAAATGCTGAACGTCATTAGGCTGCACAGATTAAAACCACGAAGCGCTCCCACTACCTCCCTGCCAAAGGAGCCAACACTAAAAAGACAGACAATACTACTTTTTGGCAAGGAAACGAACTGCTGGGACCACTCGTGCCGTTCTGGTGGAAATGTAAAAACAGTTTGGCAGTATCTTCTAAAGTGAAACACATGCTTATTTCAGAAATCATCGCTTCACACCAAGGTATTCACGCAAGAGAAATAAAAACATACACTACATAAAGAATTGTTCAAATAGACATTAGCCATTTCATTCATGACTTCCCTAACCTATGGACCAGTAAAGATTCATGGAAGGTAGGCAGATGAAATTTTGAAGATACATTTTGCAATGTAAACCAACACAAGAATAAATTATAATTCATGAAAGATGCCACATAAAAAGTATACATATTGTATGCTTCCACCAGTGCATATTCTAAAATGACAGAGATAATCTATGCAGCAGGAGACAGCAGTACAATAGACAGGTGAGCCCTGACTAGACGGTAGTGTTTTCTACATAGAGCATTTGGAATATTTTCTGGTGATGGAAATGTGATATCACCTAACAATGTTGGAGGTAACACAGGTTTGCACACTTGTCAATACTCACACGAGCATTTTAAATTGTTGCAAGTAGAGTGTAAAAGTATATTTTGTTTCATGATGTATGTTTTATAAAACAAATTAACTTTTCTTTTTCAGCAATACATCTTGCCCAGTACTTTTGGAAAGAGGCCTTGTAAGCCAGGGGTGTGCATGTATTAGTGTCCCAGCCTTCCTATCAAGTAGGGGAGATGGCGAATCTCATTGGATATTTATTAAATACAATGTATGACTCAAAGTGGAAGTAAAATCCATACCTTATTAAAACTGTTTGGAAAGCAAATACTGGAATATTACCTTAGTGTTCAAATTCTTATTTTGACAATAATATTACTGTTTTGTAAGACAGTACCAAGACAATTACAGATGTAAGTTAAAGACTTAGGGGAAATCCCATGATATAGCTGGAACTCTTGGATGAATTAGTCTGGTGGAAGAAGATGGACAGATAAATGGACCATGACTGCATGTTTCGGTATCTGACATCGACTCTATCAAGACATCAGTGAGATAAAGAAGGCTCAAAATGTCAGATGACCAGCTCTCCCTATGAGAACAGAAGAGCTATGGGCATCCTGAATGGGCATTTGTCTACATACTTACTGCTCTCATTATTGCATTTGCTTCTTAAAAATATGAATCGTGACCAAGTGGTGGTGGTGCATACTTTTAATCCCAGCACTCGGGAGACAGAGGCAGATGGATCTCTGTGAGTTTGAGGCCAGCCTGGTCTACAAAGCTAGGTCCAGGACAGCTGGAGCTACACAGAGAAACCCTGTCTTTAAAAACTAACAAACAAAGAAAAACAAGTATAAATTATGGACAGTGTCCATGAGAAGTTGAAAGTTCACTTAGCAAGAACTAACTTGTGCACATGAAACAACTTAAAAGCAATGCAACGAACACATGATGTTCCCAAATGCCAGATTTTGTGGTTTCATCTAAAAATATAATAGGAATTTTTGAGAGCGAGAGATCAATGTGAGATGATGTGACTGAGAACTAGGGTTGGTGGCACATAATACTCCAGAACTGGATCTTAGTACAAGGAACTGCCCATGTGTGTGCCAAGGAAGTTCACTAAATGACCATCTATGATCAAAACCTTGTTTTACTAATCAGAAGGGCTTTCACGGGAAGAGAAATTTGAGCAGAAAATTAAAGGAAAGTTTGGGATGGTGGAAATCACTACATATTTGAGGAGAAGGAACTCTGAGGTCAGCATCTTCCCAATTTTATATTTTCATAAGTAGAAACAACCAGGTTCAGGTGAAGGCTACACTTCATGAGAGACAAAGGGGGAGTTGGCCGATGTGAGAAGCTTGACAAGACCAGAGACAGCTCTGCACAGAACCACCAAGTCTTTGAAAGCGTTAGATATGGTACCCACTGGGATGAGGTGTGTCATGCTGGTCTTTGACTTTTTTGCTTCCCGGTGACTGCTTTCTTGATACACTGAATGCAGTGGTCACAGCAATGAAAGACATATAGAGCTGGGTGCCTGGAACACTCAACTTTGGACCCCGCACTTCCAAGTCAGCGAATCCAGCTATTTAGAGGCCACCTTGTGTAAGAAAAATGAAGACTCACTAAGAGGACATAGAGAATAAGAAGCATTGTAGGAAACAAAAGCAGCTGAGGAATGCCAGTACACCAGGCAAGAGAGTGAAGGAGCCCACTTGGAAGAGACTCCTCCAGCTCCAGATATCCCCACTGATGTCTTATGGACCAGAAATGTGGAGCCAATCCACGTTGTCCACTTTAAGATGCTAAGCTTTGGTGTAATTTTCTATGAAGCAATAATTTTAAAAAGCTAACTTCTAGTGTTGCTTACAAGTCTCTTTATATATGTTTTGTCTTTACAAAAATCCTGCAAGAAAATAAAAGCATTACAGATCTCTGGTTAAAGGAAGAAGCAAGCAGGAAGCGGCAAGCTGGTTTGCATGGCTGGTAGGTGGTAGCAGAAAGCATGGTCAGTGTCTATGTGTAATGAAGGGATGCCAGAAATTAACATTCTTATGTCACTTTCTAAGGATATGAAACCTTATTTCTGAAGGAACCCTTCAATCTATGAAATTGACATCCCATCTTTGCATCTGATTTTTTCTGTTATGAAAGGTAAAAATGACAGTCCTGGTTCTCTTTGCCTCAAAGACTGATCATAATAGCCCAACCTAGCCATCGCCAATGTCCTCTCTGATCATCTGTAGCTCTTCATTCTCTGGGCACATGGAGAAATTGTACTCCCTATCCCTTTGTGACTGGGTGGGATCATGTGATTATTGATAATGAATGCATTGGGTGCAGAACTAATATGCCCCTCTCCTGACCTGATGTGTTCACTAGCAAGCTCTAGCCCTTGCAAAGCTCTCTGGTCCTCTACTACAACAGCCAACAATTGAAATCCCGCTGGTGCCATCATCCTGGCTCACTGAGTGGAACGAGGAAGAGTGGCAGCTGCCAAAATATAATGGACATGTAACACTAACGACGAATAGACATTTGTCCATTTCAGTCACAGAGACTTGGGGGATCCGTAGTACTTCAACATGGCACAAACTAGTCTGACCCATCCATGGCAGAGACTAGGAAATACGGAAGAGTCTACAAAGGGGCGTGACTATTACAGAGGGCAGGCTTCAACAGGCTTCTGCATGGAGAAGCACTTTGACTGACTGTTCTGTTTCTAGTAAGCTTCTGTGTTTTCATTGGACAGGAGTACTCTAGAGTCTCCGAGTCAAAGTTCTTCACATAAATGGCTGGGATGGCAGTGGTGGTAACAACAATATTGAACAGTATCCACTGTCCAGTGTTGACCATATGACTGGGTATCGTTGCATGTACAAAGTCTCCTTCTCAAACAGCATACCTGTTGGATGTATTTAACATCCTACTTTAACAGATATAGACGCTGATATGAAGGGGGTTCAGTACTCAGCTGTGCCCATTGCCTCGCTGCCTTTGAGTCTCTACCTAAGAAGTCCAGTGCTGTTGTAAGGAAAAGTGAGGACCTCCCCTATAAAACGCATCTAGAACATGGCAAATGTCCTGAACACATTACATGCTTGCTTTCACTGGAGTTTTAATAGGAAGTTAAAGGAAACTAGACAGCCCTGGGTCCAAGTCATCTGGCACCCATGTGTGGGATGTGCGTGCGTCTCTGTGTCCTCCTAGGATGGCACAGACATTAATTGCTTAATGTGGAAGAGGCAGGAGCTGGGGACAATAATGCGCAACTCCAAAGTCAGCTTGATTTTTGCCTTCATGGGCCCCAGCATGATGCTACCCGCAGGCCTCTCAGGGCTTGAAAGTACCACTTGGAGCTTCAGCTCCATTTGGGGCATGTGGAGTTGGCACTGAGAGCACAGTACCAACCCGATTAAGTGCATGTGGTGAATGTGAAGAAGGGTGAAGATGTTCAAAATATCCCTGGACCCACCCCAAACTTTGGGTGGCCTTGAATGCCGATCTCAGCCTGGAACTAACACTTGCATGCAGAGATCTTAAAGTTGAGTACGTCAGAATCATTTCCAAGCATTTTGGGCTCTGGGAGTCCATGGAAACATTTGGGAGGGTGTCAGGAGAAGACCAGAGAGACGTATAGTGTTGTGATCCTGATGAGATGACATGGATCTGCATAAAGCCTCACTCTCTTGGGCCTCTTCTATTTTGCTGGGACTCAAGCAAAGCCATTCTTTCCTCTTTAGCAATGGCCTGCCCTGCTCTATCTCTCAAGCCTTGCTCTGTGCTCAAATACCTCAGTGCCCTTCTGTCTCATTTCCCATGGTTCTGAATGAAATTCTCTTTTCTCCTTTAAGATATCTCGGGGGAAATCTATTTCTGACTCCGTACACCGCTGACTTCAGAATTCTTGGGTCTTTACTTACCTTTCTTCTTGCAGTTAGCCCTCCAGAGTTAGCAACCCATAACTTATCTTAACTTCTTAAAAACTGGCTTGACATCACTAATTGGCTCAGTCAATCAAGGTTAGCTTGCTGCTGCCTAACGTGTGAGGCAGCTGAGTGTGGTCCTGGGCGCAGTAATGACCATGAAGGCACGGTTCCTCCCCTCACGCGTGTACATCCTAACCGCAAGATAGTGCTCATGCTTCTGAAATGCTCCTATCTTCCACGCCTCCAAGTTCTTCCTTCATCTGCTTCCCTTTAGTCAGAAATCAGCATCTTGAGGGAAACAGCTATCCCTTCACTAGTGGCAGATTTTACAAAAAGGAAGGTCTATACCCACTGAGCAGATAATACACACTGAATGTGACTCTTGCCTGCTGATATGTTTTGGCTACTATATTGTGACAAAATAACTACTTAAAGAGACATTGAAATCACATTCAAATCCCACCAATCCTCCAAAAGGCTAGCCTGGACTTGTTCAAATAGTATAATCAATGGTGTCACTTTAACTACACTTTGAGTGAGTGAATGTGGGATACAAATTCTTTTTATTATTATTCATGTATTTTATGGATATGAATGCTGTGTCTTCATGCACATCCAATTCCATTACAGATGGTCGTAAGCCACCCTGTGGGTGCTGGGGATTGAACTGAGGATCTCTGGGAAGAGCAGCCAGCCAGTGCTCTTAAGTGCTGAGCCATCTCTTCAATCCTATTTATTTATTGTTAATTATTATTAGTGTGTGTGTGTGTGTGTGTGTGTGTGTGTATGACACACATTAGTTGTATGAGTGTGGGTGTGTGGGGGCCAAGGCACATGTGTGGAAGCCAGAAGACAACCCTTGGGAGCTGGTTATCTCCATCCGCCACAAATTCCAGTGATGAGCTTTAAGTGATTGACCATATGTCAAGCACCTTTACCTGCTGAGCTATCTCACTAGTCCAACACAAGGTATGTTTTATGCTATGTGTGTGACTCGACAATGCAAAGTAGAGAGAGATGATTTGACTTCAAGCAAGGAAGCCCAGAGATCAGTGAGTTCAGCCAAATTAGACTTACACAGATAAGTAAACCATAGACTAAGGAGCAAAGAAGTGCTATGTACTAACCATTCAGTGATCACCCTCATCTTCAAGAGGCATGGCTACAAATGAGATGATGCAAAAAACCTGAAGTCACAACCAATCCAATCTACTCTTTATTTTGTGTTTACCCCTTATGTCAGTTAGCTGTCACTGTGGAACCAGTCACCTCGGTACTCAGTTGCTTGCCACAGTGCATTGAGATGGATTAGGCCCTTTAAAAATTAGATGTGAAGATATTTGTTTAGGGTAGCCATGGAAAGCCATGAGAAAAATGACATTGGTTTTGAAGCTTAACTGACTAGAAGACGACAATTCTGCTTGAAGGGGTTTACTTCCAAACAGAAGGGATAATAGGATGGAAGGACACATAGAAAGGCACGTGAGGAGCAGGAACCAGAGCCAGAGTAGACGTATCAGTCTGGAGTCACAGCAAGTTGTAACTGAGCTTCACCAGAAGAGTGAGACCAGGTAGTTTGTGGAAATATTTGTCTGAGATATTCTTGGAGAATTGTCCCTAATCCTACATGGATTCTAAAGGTATCAATGTGATAGAGGAAGTAGGGCCGGGGCGGGGGAGTGGAGTACACAGCCAGAAGGTACATTTTCTGTCACACAGGTAAGCCTGTATGTGTGTGTGTGTGTGTGTGTGTGTGTGTGAGAGAGAGAGAGAGAGAGAGAGAGAGAGAGAGAGAGAGAGAGAGAGAGAGAGAGAGAGAGAGAGAGAGATTGGCAAAATGTGCCTCACAGGATCTTGGACTTTGAGGTAAGTGTTGAGGAACATACAAGAGATCCAGATTTGTGCAGTTATAAGACGATATGAACAGTCAGAAACTCTTTCATACAGCAGTCAGATGCTGTACAACAGTCAGACACTCTTCTGTGTGACTGCAGTACAAGAAGCCGTGACTTCCAAAGTCAGTTGAAGAGTATAAGTATAGAGATATGTTCTTGGGCAGCTCAAAGAGATAGGATGAGAAAATGATGATTTAGGATATCTCACCTTGTTGGATCCTGGAGGTGTCATGGCAGAAGACACCTTGCTAAGACTAATGTCTGGAGAGAGAGAGCTGGAACAGCCTGGAGGGCAAAGAGCCGACTCAGGGACCTATGTAGGACATGTGGAGGTCCCTGAACTGTGTCCAAACTAACCAGCCATCTGGGTTAGATAAATATTTCCAGCCATCAAGACTCCATATTCTCCTTTGATGAAGTAGAATTATAATATATATATATGTTCCAAGGACACATTTTCTTTAAATTTTGAGGAAGGAAATTATGTTCACCTAGCTGAGGCCAGAAGAAAATGTAATGCTTTGTGTAAAGTTCGGTAGTCACTGGAAAGCATCACGAGTTCTCCCTAACATACATACTATCTGGGTAAAAATTCTTTCAGTTGGTGACCATGGCAGCTCTAATTCTTTTATTCTTACAGTAAGTCTTGTAATGTTAAAGGAAAAAGAGATTATCTTTCCCAATTATGTCAACTGCAACCTTGGGTTTAGACACTTTCAGTTGTCTTGGGTTATACCTAGTTTTGACTTAAGCACTCTGTTTAGGAGGATATGCTATTCTGGTTGGTCTAAGTCATTGACTCAACTTTGGAGATATGAAAGTATGGGAAAGTGCGGTATAGGGAACTTACGAAAAAAGATATTTGAAGAGCTAAGTGTAGTGCTAAGACTTTCAACCCTAGCATTAAGGACACTGAGGCAGAAAGACTATAAGGTCAAGGCCAGGTCAGGATACATAACAAATGGAAGGCCAGTCTGGGGTCTATAATGCCATCCTCACAGAGAGAACAAGGAAGAAAGAGAGAAAGAGTGCGAGCAAAAGAGAAGGGTGTGAAAAACTGCTGTTAAATGAAGGAAGTGCGATCTTACTGAGCCTAACACCCAGCCTAAACTTACCTTGGACTTACTGATTAACAAAAGGCCACTAATATCCCATGGGTACCTGATACCTATGTAGGGCTTTGGCCAGATTTTAACAAATGCTATCGTTTTCTCCTTATTCCAAATCCAGGAAGTAACATTGAAAGAAGTCCAAACAGAACAGTGGCCTGTCTAGGTCAAGGTGCATCAGAGACTTCCTTGTGACTTTCCTGGTTAACGTCAGCCTTGGCAGTGTGAAGAAGGGGATTCCCTGAGGACTAGCAATGAGTAAGACAGGATGCAGAGTTCCTCTGTATTTCTTTCCTGAGCACAGGAGATCACAGGAAAACTGTGGCTGAAACAGGGACTACCTGAAGGTTCAGACTGTAGGCCAAGCAGCATTGGTACATCCAGAGTCTAAGGCCAGCCTCCGCCATATTTGCATCATGTTGACCTTCACTATGGGCTTTTTATAAAGACATTTAATGCAGGTCTAAAGACTACTTTGTTCATTAGACCCTTCAAGTTTTACTTTGATTTAATTCGCCCCATGTCTCTACTTCCCGGCTAGTACAAGTCATGCCCACCAGGAATCCTGCTTAGAAAATGGCCTCCTTAGTCTCTGTCCTTAGCTTCCTCTACCAGCAACACTGTCATCCAGACCCCCCTAACATTTTCCCAGAGGCTAGCTATATTCTATAACCTCCTAGGAGGTGTCTATATATTCTTGTTCAGCCTCAAACCGCAGGTAGTATTCCATAGCTGTCCTAGAACAACCTTGCTTGTTCTGTCTGCATCTTTGAACACTGCCCCTTGTCACATTAAAAAAAAAAAGCTAATCGGTTAAATAATCAGTTGTTTAAAATCAAGTCTACAGTTTGTTTAATTGAATTAACTAGTGAATGTTGTTTTGCTTGTACGGAACTGAGCTAAAAGGAAATTACCTCAACAGTTTTCAAATTTAGCCATGTCAAAGAAAGATCATTTCCAACTGGCAGCGTACAATGGAAACTATTCTACATTGCAATCTGTTTTCCTCCTTTAAATAACTCACTGCTTTATTATTGTAGGATCATTTATGAGCACGGTTGGAGTGACCCCAGGGTCTGCATTTCCAAATTAAATGGCCTTAGAGTGTTCGTTCTCTGTGCAAACCTACAAGGCTGAGTGCAAACCTGTGTTACACACATTCAATAAATAATAACAGAAAAAAAATCTGGGTTATATGGGTGAATGTTTTCTTGGCAAAGTTTAATCTAATTAACTCAATATCATAAGCCTTAGCTAAGCAATTCGTGTACATTTTAATTTGGTAGCTGGAGCAACTAACATATCTGTGAAAGGGATGAACATATTACACAAGATCAACAATTTGCAGATTAGTGTGGAGAGGACTCCAGGAAAAATGAAAGCTATTTGCTCCAAAGTCTATGGGTGAGCCTCTCTGCTTCCCTTTCCTTCTGTTTATCCTACCTTAGATACAAATATCCTGGGTCCTACCCATTGGCAAATCCATAGGTCAAGTTACAGCAGTGGTTCTCAACCTTCTTAAGGCTGTGACCCTTTAATACAGTTCCTCTTGTTCCGGTGACCCCCAGCCTTAAAATTATTTCACTGTTACATCATAACTGTAATTTTGTTGTTATGAAGCGTAATAGAAATATCTGATATGCAGAATATTTGATATGTGACCCCCCCAAAGGGGTTGCATCTCACAGGCTGAGAACCACTGGCTTAGAAGATTAGCAAGAGGACAAGCCAGTGAGGGACTTTGGGAGGTTCCCACCCCAGTGGACCATTCCTGAAGGTCAAACCAGCTTACTGGACATGATTGGCTCTTGAGGTGACAGTGAACAATAAAAGCCACACCATTCTGATCGATTCATCTGACTGAAACCTCTTAAGAGTTAGAAGATAAAATGGGATGGGAGCCGCAGGTTGAGAATAGGACTGAAAGGACAGAAGAGGGACTCCCACTGTGTCCCCTTGGGAAAGCTTCAGGCAAAGGGTGGGAAGGAAATAAAGAAGTGAAGTGTCGAAATACAACTTTCTGCTGTTTACCAGCCACACAGTTAACAGTACTTGCTATCGGACTAAAACAATTGATGTGGAATTTTGTCAAATATGTTTCCCTATGTACTTCTTAAGGCATTATCTGAGTGATTTCTGCAATTTGATATTGGAGCTCATAGCCTTGTAAAACTTTTAGCCATTGTAATGCAAAAAAAATTTTCCAGGAGTTTTCTATGTAGAAAACTATCATTTGGGAAAAAAAAAAAAAAAAAAAAAAGAAAACATAACAAAGTCCTAGCCTTTTCAAATCTTTGCTGGTAAAAGCTATTCTTACTTATTTTTGTTTCCTTGATTTAAACTTTTTTTTTTTCATTGTATTGGAGTTCCATTGCATTATCAAATACAAAGTTGGAGGTCTGACTTATCTGACTAAGAATAGCTTGACTGGTGCTTAAGGTGTGGCTCATTAGTAGATAGCTTTCATAATCTGTGCAAGGCCCTGGGTTCTATTGTTATAATTAAGAATGAGATGCCACCCAACCGACATGACATGGAGAGATTTATTGTAGAAAGGGAAAAGGGAGAGAGAGAAAGAGGGGAGGAGCACCCCAAGGGGACAGAGACAGAGAAGGTGCAAGAAAGAGAGGAGGAGAGAGAATGTAAGAGACATACAAGGTAGCAGGTTGGCCCCATTATAGTCTGGCACACACCTGGTGGTGGCAGGTGATGACATCATAGGTTGCTAAGCAACCTAAAGGCAGGCCAGTGGAGCTACATATATGCTAACACCTATCCCCAGCATTGAAAGGAAAATGCACACCCTACTGACCTATTGCTTTGGCAGCTCCAAGCAGAATGTATTTAAGTCAAATAATATATGTTGAGTACTATGTAAGTTTCATTTGTGCTGCTGTAATAAAATATCCTGACAAAATTAACTTCAGGGAAAAGGGCTGGTTTTCCTTCACAGTTCCACAGTTTCATCACTGTGGGGAAGTCACAGCACTGTGGGTTTGAAGCAGTTGACCATACCGCATCCCCAGGCAGGAAGCAGAGAGCAGTAAATTAATACACACACTTTTGTGTTTAATGTTCATTCTCCACCCTGCTACAGTTCAGGATTCTCTGCCTAGAGAATGGTGATACCCACAGTAAGTAGGTCTTCTAGGCTCAATTAATGTAAACAAGGTGGTCTTCCATAGCATGCCCTCAGCCCAACCTAAGCTAGACAGTTTCTCACTGACACTCTTTTCCGAGATGATTCTATACCAAGTCAAAGTGACAAGGAAAACTAACCCTTGCAAGCACATTTTCTGTTTGTACACTTCTAGTATAAAGTTCCTTTCAATGTCCAAGTTACAGATAGGTATTTTTAAATGGTCAAGTGTCATTTTGTGTCTCTGAAAAAATCAACATGGTTATGATATATTTGTGAAAATATCTGAAAGAATTTTCTACACTTCTACTAACTACTCTCTTCCAACTTTTTATGATTTTTTACAATGCTCATTTCCATTTTAATGAAACATTTAGTGGCCTCATAGAATGAACTAGGTTTCTTTTCCCTCCTCTTTTTCAGTTGTCTTATCACCCCTTAAACCATTTAAAGCCAGACTTTAACTTCCCTGTTGAAGTTTTCTTCAAATCATTTTTATCTGTTTTTCATTTATAGGTCTTATATATTCTTTACATCTCTGTTTTTTTTTTTTTTTCGTGTCTCATCTGTGATTGTTTGATCACTTCACAATTTCTCTTAGTTGAATGAACCTCATTCATCCAGCATGAAGTGTGAATCAAATTGTTTTCCACATTGATTTTTTTTTATAATATTGGTGTGAGGATGTGCTCACATTTCTTTCTTATGGGGAATTTGTGTATGTTGCTACCACACAGACTTCACACTCAGTCAGACCTACGCACTCTAACGAAACCTGTGGAGATAATTTGCTGCATGTCATAAGCCTGCCTCACATGGAGCTCTTCCACTTCCCAGTAGCCCTCGGTGATCACACTCCTTGCTGTTGCTATCTGTCTTACAACCCAGAGCAGAGAGAAGCTTTGGCTACAGCCCCTGCCAACACTTAATGCTTCTTTTCTTTCTGATCCACAAAGAGATTTACTCTACTCTGCATCCTGGTAATAGCGCTTGCCTTACATCCTGGATTGTGTTCATCTTTATTACATGGCATATGTGGTGAGATGAGATGACAGTGTTCAATCATGACTGCTTGTATCTGTCTGGGTGGAGAGCAACAGCTGCTCTTGAACCAAGAGGGAAAGTTAGAGAGACATGCAACTATGTATGTTTTACTTTAGTATACATACTTTAGTACATGTGACAGTATGTAAACTAAATACTAAAGACTTTATCATTTTATAGCCTTTGAAAGCATCTCCAGCTTCAATTTGCAAAGGAATCTCCTCAGGACCTCGTCTGAGACTGGGTGTGGTTCAGAAGGTTTGAGCTGGGAGCTGAGACGAGGCGTTTCTAGTGAGCTCTGCAGTTGTGCTGATGATGCCTTGATGAGCAAGAGCTTAAAACAACGGCCAGGTAGGGAGAAGGGAAAGTCTAAAACCAGCATGAGTCTGAGAAACAGGAAGTTTAACAGTGAAAGGTTCCCCAGGCATCAGAGGATACCATCATTTCCCCGAAGGAGCCTGAACACAAGCTATAGGTCCCCTTTGTCCAGTGTAACCTCACACCGGTGACATCCAGGAGCACTGGGCTACCTAATGCAAGAAGGGGACAAAGTTGGTAAGCAAGATGTCTTCCAAGATGACACAGGGGCAAGCCACCCACAAACACAGGTGAATTCTCATCTTCCAAACCAACTCTTCAAGCCTTGTGTGACCTTGACTTTAATGAGAGCCTAGGAGACAGTGTGCACTGAGGGCAGTGGTGTCTCTGCTCTGAGTAACCAGTGGTGAGGCAGGAGAGGGCTGAGCATGGCATCAATCTATTTGGGAAACTGAAGGGTAGCCTCTTAAAGGGGCTCAAGAAAAGGGGGCATTTTAAGCAATATGTACTCATGGTTGTAAATGTTTTAATTTTAAGGTTAACTAAAATGTAAGGTTTTCTTACCAGTATAGGAGTCTGAAACACAGAGAAAGCAAATCAAGGGTTAGACAGAGGTAAAGGTCACCCTGTATTGTTTTTAAGAGTTAGAATCATAGAATAAAAATGTCTGTTTAAAGATACAAACTTTTTGAATATTACACCAATATCAGGCTCTTGATCCTGATACTGAACAAGGAGTGTTCAGGATGTTACAACTGAGGTTCTGTTTGTATATGAACTTATTTTTTCATTAATGAAATGAATTAGTCTTTAGGCTAAAACATGAAATTATCTTAGCTCCAAGGTTTACCCTGTAATCTCAGCACTCAGGAGGCTGAGGCTGGAGGATCACTGCAAGTTGGAGATCAGTCTGGAGGCTACATAGTGAGTTCTACATCGACCTGGCATAGAGAGACCTTGTATTAAACAACAAAACTTAAGTCAGAGTCTTTGATAAAAAACAACTTGAACACATAACCAACAAGAAAATAACTAAATGTTTGCAGAGAACATCAATATATTCTTCAGTGTGAAAAGAGCTCTTACAAACCAAAAAGAAAACTTTAATACACGCAGCTAAGAAATGTGGCTGTGTATGAGGAACTTGTCATGGTGGTAGAACGTGCTGGTAATCCACACACTTGAGAATTGAGGCAGAGTTATGAGTTCAAACCCACCTTGGGCTATATTGGAGTTCCAAACCAGCTTGCCAGATGAGAAGTCTGCTAAAAAACAAAGTAGAAAAAAAAAACAAAAAAACAAAATAAAGACACCCAAACACCAAATTAAAATTCTGTTAATGTAAAACAACTGTTTATGAACATCCATATCAACTTTATTTAAAACTTAGAGATGATTTATCTGCCCATCTGCCACTGAGTGACTAAATAACCATAGCACATACTTACTAGAGGGCACAGCCTAGTAATGAATAGGAGTGACATACCGACAACCACATAAACTTGGATGAGATTATGGAGGAGGAGGGGTCAATTTCCAAAGCATGTATGCTTTCATTATATTATGGTCTTGAAAAGAAAATATTATAGACAGCAATAAAAATAGTGGTTGGAATGTACTGGCACAGCAAGGGAAACCCTTGTGGTGACAAAAACAGCTCAGCATGTAGAATTTGTCATGGTTATGTGAACCTATCCAGGTGGTCTAGTTGAAAATACAAGTGTGTGCCTAAGTGCACACGCATGCGCGCGCGCGCGCACACACACACACACACACATACAAGGCAAAATACAGACTGAACAGTCATTCAGTCAGTCAGGTAGACTAGATGATACTTGCTAATGATAGTCAGCAATGATGTTATCGATTTGTTATATTTTCTTGATTATTTTATAGCATATCCCTACTTTTTTTTAAATGTTAACTATTAAGTAGCTTTGTGTAGGTTTGTCCAGATAAAGATGGTACTGTAGCTGTTGGGGCTTGATTATCTTCTGGTGCAGTGGTTCTCATCCTGTGGGTCACAACCCACTTTGTGTAAAAAATGACACTTGCACAGAGGTCACCTAAGACCACTGAATAAAACAGATATTTACACTGTTATTTATAACAGTAGCAAAATTACAGTCATGAAGTAGCAACAAAAATAATTTTATAGTTGGGGGGTCACCACAATATGAGGAACCATATTAAAGGGTTGCAGCATTAGGAAGGTTGAGAACCCCTGTTCAAGTGGGACAAGATACAGAGGTGGAAAACAATATTGGTCTTCTTGACCTTGAGTAGGCCTAGCCTAATGAGTACATTAGGTCTAATTTGTTCATGAACAGGTTTACAAATAAAAGCAAAAATAAAAATTTTAAATGTTAATTGAGCAAGAATATAAAGAAGGGCAATGTCCGTGTATGGTTACACATTTTGAGCTGAGTCCAAAAGTGTAAAGTACAAAAGTTACATAAACAATGTGGGCTCAACCTGCCAAGGCAGAAGCCATATTGAATGGTATCCTTTAAGACTGTCCCAGGGTAGCTCCAGCAAATTTTCCCTGCATAGTTTCTCAGCAAACTAAAATAGACAATACCAGTAGACTCTAGGGCCAGGAATGTGCCTGACTCATTGATATTATCTTAAAATAAACCAGGTACATTCCAGCTAAGATGAAGTCACTCTTGTCCTAACCATAAGCGTCACCCCTTTATGACTCAGACACTGCTCATGCTTCTCTTAATACCTTTTAAAAAATTTTTATTAGTTTATTCATATTGCATCTCAATTGTTATCCCATCCCTTGTATCCTCCCATTCCTCCCTCCCTCCCATTTTCCCCCTACTCCCCTCCTCTATGACTGTGACTGAGGGGGACCTCCTCCCCCTGTATATGCTCATAGGGTATCAAGTCTCTTCTTGGTAGCCTGCTATCCTTCCTCTGAGTGCCACCAGGCCTCCCCATACATTTCCTAATAGGTTGCATTTCATGTGATGTTCGATGTGGCCAGAGTTATGCTTGGAAAATTAACAAATGTTGATTGAATTAATGAGCGACTGTGCAAAGAAGTAATCACTTCTAACTTCAGAAATATAAAGGCTTCAGAGAACATTCTGCTTTGAGATGATCTTATTTAGCCTTTTGTCCCAAAGAACTTAAGAGTGTTTTGAAGAAAAATTATAGCCATGAATCATAAAAAAGTTGTACATGCAGTGTTTAGAGGAGATATATGCAAATGTATGACACTTACTTGGAAAGGCATTAAAATATGTTGGACAGAAGGATATATGCACTTAGAACAGTCTAGTGAAAATAATGGTTTTATGTTGGAGGTAAAAACAGCTTATGTTTTGGTTGATTATTTTGTCAACTTAACACAGGCCAGAGTTATTTGGGAAAAAGAACCTCGTCTTAGTTACTTTTTTATTGTCCTGATAAGACATGATGGCCAAGGGCAGTTTATATTATAAATAAAGTTTTATTGGAATGCCTTCACACCCACTCACACACATGTTGTTAATAGCTGCTTTGGCACTGCTCAGCAGCACTGAGAAGCTATGACATATGCTGCTAAGCCTTCTATGAGCCTTCACCATTTCTTCTTAGTTTACCCAAGATACAGCCCTGTTCCTTTCTTAACTGGTGCCAGTACTATCCCTGGTTAACAGTTGAAGTCCCGCATTCCATAAAATCCTTGGGTTCCAGAAACTTGAGCCTTTTGGTTACACTTCTTCACTGTGAGTCTCTTTCCACGCAATCCACTCTTGATCTGACAACCTAAAGAATGTCCCTGGACATATGAGTGCCTCGAGTTGCTTATTCATAAAGTGACACAGGGGACAATTCTCCTTTCCTGTGGTGGTAAAGAGGATGAAGAGGGTGCCAGTGGTGAGGTGCTTGGACTTCAGGGATGTACCAAATGCCCCGTAAATGATGGTTATGACAGTAATTGATTATTAACAATACATAGAACCATGCCATCTTGTTCATAGTTGAATCCCTTGGCTTAACACCAGGCCTGGCATATAACCTGTAGTCAAAGACATCTTTAAATTAATAGTGTCATTTTTATTTCAGGCAGCCAGACATTCAATCTGTCACCTTTAAGCCAGCAGCAAAAGCTTATTCTTTTGTCCTGAATCCAATCATGACTTATCCATCTAATGGAATTACAGGTTCCAAATTAAGCATAATTACTAGAAGCCTTTCTCAAGAGCTACTAGACCAGCCAGTCTTTTAGACTGAGAGAGGTGATGCCATGGCCATTTTCACCCTTCAGAACCTATGGCAGCTTATACTATATTTTGTGGAGCGCTTGAAGCTGGATAACCTCCATGATGGGTTAAACCACAAGAAGAGAGTCACTAAACAGACCCTTCAAAACTTTTGCTTCCAGAGCCTAGCCTATATTTGCGCTCTAACCCAAATAGAGTAATGCTTTGTGGACAACAGTGGAAATGCAGTCTGAGAAACATGCCATTATGTAATGTCCTCACCAGAAACACATCCTGAGTGTCCTTGGAAAAGATAAGATGGCCACAACCATAGTATACAGGGTAATCTCACATACAACTATGTTGGTAACCTAAATGCCAGTGTGCAGCACATGACTGCATTGTAATGGAAGGATGGATATTAAGCTTGGCTGAATGTTTTAGTGAGCCGAGGCACCTGTGTTGCATCGCATCCATCAGAAATTTACTTCAAGATCTTAGTGAAGCACAAGGAGCGAGAACAGGAATATGGAACCATTCTTCTGTTTATCCTCTCCCTCTCCCCCTCCCTCTCTCCCTCTCTCTCCTCTCTCCCTCTCTCTCTCTCTCTCTCTCTCTCTCTCTCTCTCTCTCTCTCTCTCTCTGTGCTTCTCTGTGTCTCTTTGTCTCTGTCTATCTCTGTGTGTGTGTGAGAGAGAGAAACACATGTTTATATAGGAATATGTGCAGATTCACATGTGGTAATGCACATGGGTAGAACATGTGTACAGGTCACAGGACCTGTCCAATACCTCAGGTGTCAAGCCTCACTTCCCACCTTGTTTAAAACAAGGTTTCTTTGCTCTTCCCCACTCTGTGTACCAGATAGCTGGTCCATGAGCTTCTCTCTCTGTCTCCAATTTTTCTGCTGGAGCTGTGGCATGAGCTGTGGAGATTCTAATTCGGATCCTCCTACTTGCATGGTGAGTGCCTTATCCACTGAGCCATCAGCTCAGCCCAAGTTAAGGTTTCCATATCCATAGTTTTCCTTAAGACACGTAATTTGAAAAAATGATCTCTCTCTCCTCTCTCTCTCTCATCATCTCTCTCTCTCTCTCGCTCTCTCCATCTCTCTCTCATCTCTTCTCCTCTCTCTCTCTCTCTCTCTCTCTCTCTCTCATACATACATACATACATACATACACACACACACACACACACACACACACACTTTTCCTGGCAATATCACACTAGAATCTGATTAGCACCATATTATATTATGGGCTATTTTTTTCCCCAAGTCTTGCAAGCCAAAACCTAGGCAGCGGTTCAACTGATCTTCCAAGTGGGGCTCTCCAGTGGAGCAGGGAGCTGGGATGCCAAGGTGGCAGGCACAGAAGTTAACTTGGGAGAAGACTTGCCCAAGCCTTGCAAGTCGAGCATCTGCTTCTTGGCCTCAAAAGTGAAACAATTCAATAATTACAGTCCTCGGTGCTTTTTTTTTTTCCTACCTCAGGAAACATTTTTACGACTAACTAGCAATTTCCAAAAATATGGCTGAAGCAACACATCTCCCTATCTCCTTGTGTAGGAGAGGGTGTGAGCCGTGATAAGACAAGGGCTCGTTAGCTCAGGGGGCTCTGCTGAGGGACTCCTGAGGACAACTTTTAATTGGGTAAGCACGTGATAGCGAGGATGTGGGCTTTGAAACTTTCTTTAGGGAGAAACCAAGGCCCCATTTCCAAGTTGCCTTGTTAGAATAAATTGAAATGTCAACTGGGTGGGAGAGGAGCAGGGTCGTGGGTGGGGAAGGAGGGCAAAGACAGAGTTTCGCATGTTCATACGCCTCTGTGGAAGCTGGAACTTTGCTTCCGATTTCTCAGAGATCCCAGGTTTTTGGAACCCGTTCAGGAGTAAAGACAAGACTTCCAGGTGATCAGCCTCCTCACACTAGAAGTAGCAGGAGGCCAGGTGCAGGGACTATAAATGCGAAGATCAGTCATAACACCAAGGGACTGTGCAGCGATGAGAACCCATCAAGATTGGCTCCTCTGAGCTTAAACCAATTGGAAAGAAACATAAAAAAATAATTTGGATGAACGTCTATCTTGGGGCCGACATCACTTATAGGTACCCAAGTTCAGGGCCAGGTGTAATAGTGATGCTTCCTTAGAAACTAGGTTCTCAAATGTCAACATAAGAATTACCCGTGAGCTAGGAAAATACAGAGTCCCAGATGTAGCCCTGCAGTTGCTTCTTCCAGACAGCCTTCCCTGGATTCTTAAGGTCCACCGTCCATGCTTCCACTGTATTCCCAACAATCAAAAGACAGGAGCCTTGTCTGTCTTCCTTCATTTTCCTCTAGAGCAGTGGTTCTCAGCCTTCCTAATGCTGAGATCCTTCAATACAGTGCCTCATGTTGTGGTGAACCACCTCTTCTCCCATTGCTACTTTATAACTGTAATTTCGCTACTGTTAGGAATCATGCTGTTGTACAGGATATCTGATATGTGGCCCCTGGAAAGGTGGTGAACCACAGGTTGAGAACCGCTGCTCTAGAGCACCATTTCTGAGTAGGCATTCACCCTAAGACTTGTTGGAATTGGACAGTTTCCAAAGCCTTTATTGTTCTTAGCACCATTCTATGGGGCTCCCCACTCTTGTTTCCAAGTCCACTTCTTGCTTGCAAAGGGAAGCTAACTTCCTGTGGGTGCGTGGCAGTGGTGGGTTGGAACCTGGAGGGGAGGAAACCAGGCAGGAGCAAGTGAAGGATACAGACTCCCGAGAAAGAGTGCAGGACAAACACATTGATAGCTTATAGGAGGTCTGTGATTTCTAAAAAAAAAGAAAAGAAAAGAAAGAGAGAGAGAGAGAGAGAGAGAGAGAGAGAGAGAGAGAGAGAGAGAGAGAGAGAGAGATGGTTTTTACGGGAAACTTATTTGAATTGTGAAATATGATCAAAAGTTTTTTTCCTCCCAGAAAGTAGGTTAATTTGGCTGACATAATTTTTAAAAGAAGGGTAAGCTTTACTAGCTTATGTGGTAGATACTTTATATGCCTTAGTGAAAATGAACACCTAAAAATATGTGGTGTGTGTGTGTGTGTGTGTGTGTGTGTGTGTGTGTGTGTGTGTTGCATATATGTACAAGCATGTGCAGGTGATGAGCCAGCAGAGAAGAAAGAAGAGCATGTGATATTTTACATGGCTCCATGTTTTATTCTCATGAAAGGAATTCTCTTATTGTACCTGGAACATACTCCTTTTGGGCTAGGCTGATGGCCAGCAAACCCCTATAATCCAGCTGGCACTGTTACTCCCACCCAGCACTGGGGTTAGGTGCACCCACGGCCAAGGCTCACTTTTATGTAAGTGCTGGCTGCCCAGACTCAGGTCCCCATGCTTGCAGAGCAAATGCTTTTCCTCACTGAGCCATCTTCCCAGATGCCAAATATAAGTATGTTGTTAAGCAACAAATTGTACCAGTTAAGCTAGATGTGCTGAATTAGACCATATTTTCCCTTTTGCAACTTGTCCTGAGGATACACAAGCTACCTAAGTGGTAGAGTAACAGGTGTAATTAAAGAGACTCTCCCACCATCAGCCTTGGTAAAGCCTTCTTGGTATATTTCCTGGAACTAGAGAAAAAAATGACTCTAATGACCAGGTTGGAAGGTTGGAAGAAACCCTTTTATAGGTCAGATGGTTCCCAGCTCTCTGCTTTCATCTGTACTGAGGGAAACCTAATCGAATTATCCGCCCAGAGATTAGTAAAGGTAATTTTTGATGATAGAGCCCATGCAACTTCATAGGAAGTTAGAGGGTCGAGGGGTGTGGCTATCACACAGCTCTTTCCGTTCCGCCTACATGGTCATGTGAACAAGCTTTCCCAGTGCTGCCAATCTACAAAGCAAATTAGGAAATGAACTGACACTGAGCCTTAAGTAGTCAAAGCAAAGACTTGAATTCATCCAAGGGCAGAACAAATCGGGACACAAAGGAAACTTCTCGGGATCATTAAAGAGGCGTTCCCCAGGGATGTTGGATTTTACTCTTTATGTCTACTAATTAATTATCAATATTTACACTGTACTTTGTTCACTAGTACTAATAGTAGCAACTCAATCTGGAATAATTTTATTAAGATATTAGAGCATTCTGGCTACATGAATTAAAAATAAACTTGGATTTCATGCACATTGTTTGATGCATGTGTGTTTAACAGTGTGAGAAAGGCGTTATATATAAAAATATGTTACATTAGGAAAAAGTTGTGCAGTGAATGCTCAATGAAAATAGGAGTTTAGGGATTAAAAAGTCTGAAAAAGTTCCCTTGTGTTCAAAAAATACCTTGTTGGATATAATTTAAAGGGATGGTGGTGGATATTAAATCATTATCATATTTAAATTCAAATAAAATACAATGTAGGCTTTGTTGCTTTTTTTTTTTTTTTCAAAATCTACTTTATATATGGTTCCTTAATGTCTCTACCTCCTTTCCAACCTACCAACCCTAGGTAGGGAAGAAAGAAGGTTAGTAGGGACAGGGGATATAGACCTTTTTAGACTCAGTTCTTTGGGGGTGATTCCATTCTTCTTTAAGATTCCAGAAGTCCAGATAAATAGCAAACAGCAACAGGAAACAGCAAGCAACAGTGGAACGAATCAGTCGCAGCCCTCCTTGTTACTTATCCTCTCTTAGTCTGTGGATTGTAGCAGATAAGGGACAGAATTTTTAATCCAATTCTCAGTGCTGGACTTTAAAGACATCTTCCTCTCATATATGATTGGAAGCCCTTGGACCTCTCTAGCTAAGGCTCTCCTACTCATCCTAGAGAAGAGGGAAGAGAGTGGGAAGTGTGCAACATTGTCTTCACTACTGTGGCCTGAAAGCGATAACTAGAAAATGCATCACAGAATAAGACTGTCTGAGCTTCAATTAAAACTTCACTTACAAGTATACCCGAGATGCATGGGTTATGTTGTGTAATCCCTTTGCAAAATAATTCTTGGGATCACCAAGATCTCATCCATCTCTGGATTTCTAGTCTTTGAGTGTCTCTAAAGAGAATGAAATTCTAGAGTAGGATCTCCTATTGGCTTTGACCACAGGTATCTTACACTAACAAAAACATTCCTTCTTTACCATTCAGGGGAAATAACTTTCAGGACCAGAAGTTCATTGGACAGAGAAAGAGGATAAGTGGAAAGTTTTAGGATGGGAACAGAGGAAAATAGTCTGCTTCTTCCAACGAGGTGTCTTGAGGTTGGACCTAGAGGCTCATGCGTAGTTTAAAATGTCCCTCAAGTACAGAATGGCATCTGTCCCTTAATATGTATCTCACCCACTTCTATATAAGCCTCAGCTTTAGGGGATACACATGACTTCTGAAAGGAAGGCTAACATCTCCAGCATCCTTTGAAGCAATACCCATCCATGTAACCAGACCCTGGCCAGTGATACATATGCAGACTATGGAGGAGACAGACTTGGGGTCCTTTCAGAGCTGAGGCTGGCCTGGGCTTCTTATTCTCTTTCCCTTCCTTTGGTCTGCTGGCTGGAATGCAGACTTGCTGAGAAACACCCTGAGCCACAGAATGACCCAAGAATAAGAGTGAACAAGAGGAACAGATAGACACATAAAACGGAAAAGCCCTTCTCCATGGTGGCCCAACACTGGATTGTCTAACACAGGATCTCACTTGGAAAGTGACAACTTGATATTTTTGTGATATGGTGCTTCTTCTTTGGAATGTGCTGCCTACTTTGCTGAGGATATATTTCTTTAGATAAGTCCTCAGGGATGTCTGGCAGGAATTATTCATTGTCTTACCACTCGAGAAACCCTCCTCATGATACCTGTTTATTAGCTAGTTGGAGACCCAGTTTTTCTCATATTTACCCACCTGAGTTCACTTTTGCTCTGTCTTTAACACTGTCACATTTCTCCTACTCTCCTGGGTCCCGTATGACTTACAGCAGTGAGTATGAACAGTAATTGTGTCAGCAATGACCCAGCTGATAAACTGCTTGCTGTGCAAACATGAGGATCTGAGCTGGATCCTCAGAATCTACATGAAAGGCAGAACTCAGCAGCACACAGTCACAATCCCAACTCTGGGAATGTAGAGGCAGGAGGATACCTGGCACTTGGTGGCCAGGAAGTCTACCTGAATTGGTTCAGTAAGACTGTCTCCAACACAGTCAATAGAACAAAGCAACAGTCTACAGACTGGGAAAAGATCTTCACCAACCCTACATTAGACAAAGGTCTAATATCCAAAATATATAAAGAACTCAAGAAATTAAACACCACCAAACCAAATAACCTAACTGAGAAACGGGGCTCGGAACTAAACAGAGAATTCTCAACAGAGGACTATGAAATGGCTGAAAAACACTTAAAGAAATGCTCAATGCCTTTAGTCATCAGAGAAATGCAAATCAAAGTGACTCTGAGATTTCATCTTACACCCATCAGAATGGCTAAGATGAAAAAATTCGAGCGACATCACATGCTGGCAAGGATGTGGAGAAAGAGGAACACTCCTTCATTGCTGCTGGGAGTGCAAACTAGTACAACCACTTTGGAAATCTATCTGATCCTACCTCAGAAAACTGGGAATAGGGCTTCCTCAAGGCCCAGCTATTCCACTCCTTGGAATATACCCAGAAGATGTACCAGCACACAACAGGGACATATGCTCAACTATGTTCATAGCATCCTTATTCATAATAGCCAGAACATGGAAACAGCCTAAGTGTCCATCAGTAGAAGAGTGGATAAAGAAACTGTGGTACATATACACTATGGAATACTACTCCGTTATTAAAAGCAAGGAATTCCAGAAATTTGTGGACAAATGGATTGAGCTAGAAATGATCATAATGAGTGAGTTAACCCAGAAACAGAAAGACTCAAATGGTAGATACTCACTTATAAAGTGTCCCATGAAAGTCTTCACCTACCAGGAAAGTGGGATAGATGTGAGAACATCCTATTGGGACTCTAAGTGAGAGAACTATGGGATAATGGGGAAATAGAAGAATCCAGAGGGTCATAGAAACCTACAAGTAGAACATTATGATGGGCAGATCTGGGCTCAGGAGTTCTGCTCAAACTATGGCACCAACCAAGGACAATATGTACAGTAAACATCGAAGCCCTACCCAGATATAGCCAATGGACAGGACATTCTCCACAGATGAGTGAAGAGTGGAGACTGACTTTCACATGAACTCTGGTGACCCATATTTGACCATGTCCCCTTGATGGGGAGGCCTGGTGGCCCTCAGAGAAAGGATAGCAGGCTCTGAAGAAGAGACTTGATACTCTATGATCATATACAGGGAAGGAGGTCCCCCTCAGTCACAGTCATAGGGGAGGGGAATAGGGTGAAAGTGGGAGGGAGGGAGGAATGGGAGGATAGAAGGGATGGGATAACAATTGAGATGTAATATGAATGAATTGATAAATAAATAAAATTTTAAAAAAGACTGTCACAAATCTTAAGTGAGACCAGCTGAGGAAGATACTTGACACTGACCTTTAGCTGCCACATTCACGCACACACATGGACACGTACACACAGCACACACACAAGAATCATCATGGGGCATTTGACACCTACACATTGTCTAATGTCAAAGCCAGACAAATTAAATCAGAAGGGAGGAAGAAGAAAGGAAGATGTTAATTGCCGCAGTGTTCTGCCATGTCTTAGAGGAAAGCCTTCCATAGATTTTAGGCTGTACATCTATACAATCATGTTTACTGTAGCTGTGGAGACAGCCTGTCAACAGATGAATGCAGAAAGAAAATATGGTGTTCTATGCAGCTGGAAAAAAAAATAACTGCGTCATTTGAAAAGAACTGTATGAAACTAGAAATAACCACATTGGATGAAATAAGTTAGACTCAGAAAGATAAAGATCATGTGTTCTCTATTATAAATGCAATCTGGTTTTACACACACACACACACACACACACACACACACACACACACTCAAAGGGAGATTATATGTGGGATAAAGGGAGCTCACCAATAGAAGGGCAGAAAGGAGAAGAGAAGCAATTGATGGAGTAAATATGCACAATCTACAATGGTAGACATGCTTTAATGTCACGGTGAAACCCAAGGTTTTAATTTAAATAGAAATAGTAACTATTATATTATTATTTATTATTATTATCAGCACTATAAATGCACTAGGATGAGCATGATCAGTACATTTATGAAATGGACCCATAAAGGCATTGAATGTGTCATTTTTTTCCATCACTGCTCACCTATTTTAAGACAAGTTGTCATCAGAACCTTTTGCTACTATGATACTCTTTAGCTTGGTCTTGTGTTCATTTCCTGGGATTTCTCTAGGAAACTTAGTAGCTTAGCACCAGAAGTTATTTGGACTCTCCTGCTTCACCTGCAAGAAATTTAAAGTCAGTGAGTTAGGAGCCACATTTCATCTACAGGCTGTGGTGGAGATGATGGCCTGTGCAGCCTGCGGGGTGGGGTGGGGTGGAGATGGCTTGTTCAGGTTGTGGAGAGAGATGGCTTGTACAGGTTAGATGGGAAATAATATGTACAGGCTGAGTGGGAGATGGCCTGTGCAGGCTGAGTGGGAGCCGGCCTGTGGGAGATTGGCCTTGTCATGTTTAGCTGCATCTATCTACTTGGTCTGCTGTTCTGAGAATGCTTGCCGAGGCTCTGACTGTATTTTGTAGCTGAGCTAACAGCTTCCTCTGGGTGACTCTAAGTCAAGATTATCCTTGTCAGTGAGAGTGCTATTCAGACAGATGACTGCTCAATAAGAGCCAAACACATATATAACGGGGGAAAACACCTCAGCACTGCAGCACACATCCCTGCCCAAGTTTCTAGCCTCTGACTGGCTTTGGACACTTGGACTACCCAGGTCCTCTGTCATGAGAGCCTCCTTCCTCTCCTTCCCCTTTTCTCCCTCCCGACTGCTCCTTCCCCAACCCCTCTTCTCCCTCCCTCTCATTGGTTGTTTTTCTGGAAACTCTTGACTAATACAGTTTTTCTGCTCTTCTAGGTTCTGGTGCTGGGTGCTGATGGATGCTTTGCTGCCTTCACATCCACCCAGTCTTTTTCTCTATCTGCACTTTCTCTTCTCCAGGTGTACACTTCTGTAAGGGTACTTGGGATGGCTGCTACTGGATATACAGAAAACTGGTTAATCTGAGATGGTCTCATCTAGAGATTTTCAGTTACATCAGCAAAGACCTTTTGCTCAACTATATCTGCTTCAAAGTTTTGAGATTAAAACACAGACACATCTTTTAGCACCCACTGAATGCACCCAAACCATTTAAAATTTCTTCAAATTTAATTTTTCCTCTTGCTTGTCCACCCCAAATCTCCCCAGCTGCAAATCCAATAGCAACCTTCAGGTGCCTGCAGATGCCTGAGATACAGAGCCTCAAAGACAAAAATAATCTCACTTTTGGTAGCAATTGGGAAGCAGAGTGCTAATTTTGCTCTGGGGATTTCCAGTTTTAAGGGGCACTGTCTTATCTCTGGGAAGTGAATGAACAGTGGGCACTCAACTAAAAATCAGAATACAATCTGAATTGATGGAGTCCATGTCTAATTGAGAACCAGCATGGTCTCTGTGGATGCTGTTGAAGGATTTTGTAAGGAGGATGAATGGATAAATATATAGATACATAGGTAATTAATAGACAGATGGATATGGAGATATGTATATAGAAAGGTAGAGATGAAGATAGATGGTAGATAAGGAGATGATGGACAGATGATAGATAGATAGATAGATAGATAGATAGATAGATAGATAGACAGATGATAGATAATAGATACTAAATAAATAGAGATAGAAATATGGAGATAGATATAGAGATATGTAAATAAATGATTGATAGATAGGTAGATAGATAGATAGATAGATAGATAGATAATAGATACTAAATAAATAGAGATAGAGATATGGGGATAGATATAGAGATATGTAAATAAATGATTGATAGATAGATAGATAGATAGATAGATAATAGATGATAGATAATAGATACTAAATAAATATAGAGATATGGAGATAGATATAGAGATATATAAATAAATGATTGATAGATAGGTAGATAGATAGATAGATAGATAGATAGATAGATAGATAGACAGATAATAGATGATAGATAATAGATACCTAAATATCGAGCTCGAAATATGGAGATAGATATAGAGATATGTAAATAAATGATTGATTGATAGGTAGATAGATAGATAGATAGATAGATAGATAGACAGATAGATGTTAGATAGAGATATCATAGACAGACTGTAGGCAGACACATAGGCTTTAAGTCTCTCATACCTACCTCGCTGTTGTAGGCTAGCTACTTTGCATTTAACATTGGCATCTACATTTTTATTCCACAAATGGCACTCAAGGCTGC
Organism: Acomys russatus; assembly: GCF_903995435.1. Taxonomy (NCBI): domain Eukaryota; kingdom Metazoa; phylum Chordata; class Mammalia; order Rodentia; family Muridae; genus Acomys; species Acomys russatus. Next base: position 55,981,442 of record NC_067156.1, on the reverse strand, counting down.
CTAAAGAGGTCAAGCCCCCTTTGAGCATCTAGGGATGAATCTGGTGGGCCCTGAACTGAACCAGTTAGTGAGGCAGAATGCTCTCTTGGAGCCACCGGCAGCCTGATTGGTTAGCATTAACATTAAACGGATGAGCTGACAAACCACTATGGGATGGTAACTATGACAGGACAATAAGAATCTCCTGTGAAATGAGCACACAACCCAGGCAGCCAGGTGTGCTTGCCTAACGGAAGGACGGGTCTCCAAGATGAATTTAAGAGTGAGGAGATACTGCTTCCCTGGAGAAGAGTTGAGAGACCTGTGCCAGAGCAGCAAGCGAGACTGAGAGGGACTGAAATATCAGATTCATGGACTGAAGACTGAAACCCCATTGTGTCTGTATGTGGAGAAACAGCTATCCAATCCCAATTGCTCTGCCTTGAAAATATACATCCAAGTGACATTATATGAACTGAAATGTCTATATTTAAGCATATATATGTATAGACATGTATGCATGTGCTAATTTGAAGGAGAAAAGGCTATTTGGGAGGGTTTGGGGAGAGAAATGTGATAATATTATAAACTTAAAAACTTTTAATTCTTTATTTAAATAATTTATTCAGGTTACATCTAAATTGTTATACCCTCACTTGTATCTTCCCATTTCCCCCTCCTTCCCTCTTTCACCATATTCCCCTCCCCTAGGCCTATGACAGAAGAAGACCTCCTCCCCCACCGTATGATCACAGCCTATCAGGTCTCATCCTGGTAGCCAGCTTACCCTTCCTCTGAGTGCCACCAGGCCTCCCCACCAAGGGGAAGTAATCAAATAGGAGTTACCATAGTTCATGTCAGAGTCAGTCCCCACTTCCACACAACTGTGGAGAATGTGCTGTCCATTGGCTAGATCTGAATAAGGGGGTCTAGGTTTACTGCATGCATTGTCCTTGATTGGTATAGTAGTTTAAGCAGAACCTTCTGGGTCGTGATCCACCAGCCTTGATGGTCTTCTTGTAGGACTCCAGGACCCTCTGGATTCTTCCATTTCCCCACACTCCTATACCTCTCTCACCTGGAGTCCCAGTGGGAAGTCCAAGCATCTATCCCAGTCCCCCACTAAATGAAGACTCTCAGAGGACATCCCTGTTGGGCTAGTGTCCACTTATAAGTGAGTATATACTATGTGTATCTTTCTGGGTCTGGGTTAGCTCACTCAGGATGATCATTTCTAGTTCCATCTATTTGCCTGAAATTTTCAAGATTTCCTTGTTTTTAATAGCTGAGTAGTATTCCATAGTGTAAATATACCACAGTTTCTCTACCATTCTTTGACTGAGATACATCAAGGTTGTTTCCAGATTCTGGCTACTATGAATAAGGTTGCAATGAACATAGTTGAGCAAACATCCTTATTGTGTGTTGGAGCAAGTTTTGGGTATATTTCAAGGAGGAGAATAGCTGAGTCTTAACATAGCCATATTCCCAGTTCTCTGAAAAAGTGCCAGATTGATTTACAAAGTGGTTGTGCCAGTTTGCATTCCCACCAGCAATGAAGGAGTGTTCCTCTTTCTCCACATCCTTGCCAGCATGTGCTGTCACTTGAGTTTTTGATCTTAATCATTCTGATGGGTGTAAAATGGAATCTCAGAGTATTTTTGATTTGCATTTCTCTGATGAGTAAGGATGTTGAGCATTTCTTTAAGCATTTCTCAGCCATTTCATATTCCTCTGTTGAGAATTCTTTTTAGTTCTGAGCCCCATTTCTTAACTGAGTTATTTGGTTTGGTGGTGTTTAATTTCTTGAGCTCTTTATATATTTTGGATACTAGCCCTTTGTCAGATGTAGGATTTGTGAAGATCTTTTCCCAGTCTGTAGGCTGTTGCTTTGTTCTGTTGATAGTGTCTTCTGCCTTACCGAAGCTTCTTAGCCTCATGAGGTCCCATTTATTAATTGTTGACTTTAGTGCCTGGGCTGTTGCTGTTCTGTTCAGGAAGTTGTCTCCTGCGCCAATGAGTTCAAGGCTCTTCCTCATTTTTTCCTTCTAACAGATTTAGTTTCTCTGGTTTTATGTTGAGGTCTTTAATCCACTTGGTCTTGAGGTTTGTGCATGGTGATAAATATGGATCTACTTGCATTTTTCTACATGTAGACATCAAGTTAGACCAGCACCATTTGTTAAATAAACTATCCTTTTTCCATTGAATAGATTTGGCTTCTTTGTCGCAAATCAAGTGTCCATATGTGTGTGGATTTATTTATGAGTCTTTGATTTGATTCCATTGATCAAGCAGCTTAATGCTATGCCAGTACCATGCTGCTTTAATTACTGTTGCTCTATAGTACAGCTTGAGATCAGGGATGCTGATTTCTCCAGAGGGTCTTTTATTGTACAGGATTTTTTTAAAGCTATTCTGGTTTTAGTTTTGTTTTGTTTTTCCAGATGAAGTTGAGAATTGGTCTTTCAATTTCTTTTAAAATTTTGTGTAGATATTTTAATAGGGATTTGCACTGAATCTGTAAATTGCTTTTGGTAAGATGGCTAATTTTACTATGTTAATTCTCCCAATCCATGAACAAGGAAGATCTTTCCGTCTTCTGATGTCATCTTCAATTTCTTTCTTCAGAGATTTGAAGTTTTTTTTCATACAAGTCTTTTAACTTGCTTGGTTAGAGTTACATCTAGATACTTTATATTACTTATGGTATAGCTTCCCTAATTTCTTTCTCAGCATGATTGGCATTTGTATACAGGAGGGCTACTGACTTTTTTGAGTTAATTTGGTATCCAGCCACTTTGCTGAAGGTCTTTATCAGCTGTAGCAGTTCTCTGGTGGAATTTAGGACTATCATATCATTTGCAAATAGGGATAATTTGACTTCTTCCTTTCCCATTTGACCCCCTTGATCTTCTTTTGTTGTCTTATTGCTCTAACTAGAACTTCAAGAACTATACTGAAGAGATATGGAGAGAGTGTGCAGCCTTCTCTAGTTCCTAATGTTATTGGAATTTCCTTGAGTTTCTCTCCATTTAATTTGATGTTGGCCATTGGCTTGCTGTACATAGCTTTTATTATGTTTAGGTATGTGCCTTATATCTTTGATCTCTCCAAAACTTTAAACATGAATGGGTACTGGATTTTGTCAAATGCATTTTAGGCATCTAAGGAGATAATCATGTGGTTATTTCCTTCAGTTTATTTATATGGTGGGTTATATTGATGGATTTCTATATATTCAACCATCCCTGCAAACCTGGAATGAAGCCTACTTGGTCATGGTGAATTATATCTTTGATGTGCTCTTGGATTCAGTATTTTCTGAGTATTTTTGCATCAATGTTCATAAGAGAAATTGGTCTGAAATTCGCTTTCTTTATTGGGTCTTTGTGAGGTTTAGGTATCAAAGTGATTGTGGCCTCATAGAATGAGTTTGGTAATGATCCATCCATTTCTATTTTGTGGAGTAGCTTGAAGAGTATTGGTGTTAGCTCTTCTCTGAAGGTCTGGTAGAACTCTGTGCTTTTTTGTTTTGTTTTGTTTTGTTTTTGTTGTTGTGAGACTTTTGATGACTGCTTCTATTTCTGTAGGAGAAATAGGACTATTTAATTTGTTTATCTGATCTTGATTCAACTTTGGCAAGTAGAATTGATCAAGGCGATTGTACATTCCCTTTAGATTATCAAATTTTGTGGCATATAAAGGTCCTTTGAAGTAGGACCTAATGATTCTTTGTGTTTCTTCAGTGTCTGTTGTTATGTCTCCTTTTTTATTTTTTATTTTGTTGATGTGAATAATGTCTCTCCACCTTTTAGTTAGTTTGGCTAATGGTTTGTCTATCTTGTTGATTTTCTCAAAACCAGCTCTTAGTTTTGTTGATACTTTGAATTGTTCTCTTTGTTTCTAATTTACTGATTTCAGCCCTGAGTTTGATTATTTCCAGCCATCTACTCCTCTTGGGTGTTTCTGATTTTTTTTATGGCTTCCAGATGTGTTGTTAAGTTGTCTATATGAGATGCTTCCAATTTTTTATGAAGGCACTTAATGCTATAATTTTTCTCTTAGCATTGCTTTCAATGTTTCCCATACATTTTGGTATGCTGTACCTTCACTTTCATTAAATTTTAGGAAGTCCTTAATTTCTCTTTTATTTCTTCCTTTACCCAGTTGTCAATAAGTAGAGAGTTGTTTAGTTTCCATGTATGTGTAGGTTTTCTGTTATTTCTGTTGTTGTTGAAGCCCAGCTTTAGTCTATGGTGATCTGATAGGATACAAGGTATTATTTCAATCATCTTGAATCTGTTGAGGCTTGCTTTGTGGTCTACTATATGATCAGTTTTGGAGAAGATTTCATGAGGTGCTGAGAAGAAGGTATAATCTTTTGTATTTGGGTGAAAAGTTCTGTATATACCTGTGAGATTGATTTGGTTCATGGTATCGGTTAGTGTCATCGTTTCTTGGTTTAGTTTCTTTTTGTTGACTTATGTTTTGGTGAAAGTTGGATGTTAAAGTCTCCTGCTATTAATGTGTGGGGATTGATGTATTAGGGGTATAGATATTCAGAATTGTGATGTCATCTTGGTTGAATTTTCCCTTGATGAGTATAAAGTGTCCTTCCTCATCTGTTTTGATTAATTTTGGTTGAAAGTCTATTTCATTAAATATTAAAATGGCTACACCAGCTTGCTTCTTGTATCTGTTTGCTTGGAATACCCTTTTCCAGTTTTTTACCCTGAGATAATGTCTATCATTGTGGCTGAAAGGTGTTCCTTGAATGCAGAAGAATGTTGCATCTTGTTTATGTATCTATTCAGTTAGTCTGTATCTTTTTACTGGAGATTTGAGACCTTTGATGTTGAGAAAAAAATAATGACCAGTTACTATTAAGTCCCTTGATTTTGATGTTGGTTGCAGTAGAGTGTTTGTGTGGCTAAGTTTTGCAACAATGAAGTTATCCTTTTCCTGTGTTATCTTGGTTGTATTTTGTCATTTTGGGTTGGAGTTTTTCTTCTAGTAACTTCTGTAGGGCCAGATTTGTGGAAAGGTACTGTTTGGTTTTGTTTTTGTCATGGAATATCTTGTTTTCTTCATCAGGGGTTATTGAAAGTTTCACTGGGTATAGTAGTCAGGATTGGCATCTGTGGGGGGTAGATATTGCCCTCCTGCTTGTGGCGATTGCTTCTGCCCTATCCATTCAGGCTGCTATAGTCCTGCCCGAGAGAGTGTGGGAACAGCCTGCTGAATTGGTGCAGCTGGCTAGGTTTCTGATGCATCCCTTCAGGATTTGCAGCCTTAGATCAGTCAACCCAAGAGTGCAGCTATGGAGTTGTAGCTGGAGACCATGTCCACAGCTGCCTGTGCTCCTGCTTGGGCCCTGGGTCCCTCCATGGAATGGCAGGATGATCTGAAGTCAGATTTATCCCAGATCCACACTCTGGGCTCCCACTGGGCCAGCCGACACTGATGCTGCTTCTCTGTAGCCCACAGTTCAGTCAGAGAGGGAAAAAGAGTGCAGGTACAATATGGCACAATAGGCTGAACTGGGCTTTGGATACAGTGCCTGTGTGGTCACTGGCCGCTGGGGCTTTCTGTGGACTGGCAGGGCAGTCTGAGGTCAGATCTACCAGTTTTCTTGGGTTCTCCCCAGGCCAGCAGATCCAGATACTGGTGCTTCACTGCCCACAGTTCAGTTGGAGATAATGAGTCTATGATATAGAGCACAGCTGCAGCTTGCAGACAGTATGGGTCCAGACTCTGGGGACTGGGCACCAGGCCTCTGTGGGCCAGGTGGATGGCCTGAGGCCAGACCCACCTGTCCTTACACTGTGCGGACCCCTCTCACCTGGGACTCTCCAGGTCTTGCAGTCTGTAGCTCCCAGGCAGGTTCCTAATCTCTGTCCTGCAGATCAGATACTGTGTATGTTCTGTGCCGCCATCTTGGATCCAGGTGAGCAAAATTTTTACTTTTTGAAAAATTAAATCTAAGCATGGCAGTGGTGACACATGCCTTTAATCCCAGCACTTGGGAAGCAGAGGCGGCAGATATCTGAGTTCATGGCTAGCCTGATCTACACAGCGAGTTCCAGGACAAGTAGGGCTACAGAGAGAAACCCTATCTCAAAAAAAAAAAACAAAAAAACCAAAAAACAAACAAACAAACAAACAAACAAACAAAAACAAAACAAAACCTAAACAAAAAAATAAATAAATCTAAAAACAGAATGCTGTGAGGTTGTATTAACTTTCTGTCACTGAAATAAAATACGTGTTACAATGTACTTATCAAGTAAAAATAAGTTAATATAGGTTATAGCACTAGAGTTTTAAGTTTAAAACCAGGTAAAGGTGGCATATCATGGTGGCACTGTGAGAAAAGGCAAAATGTTCTATCTTGAGCCTAGAAGAGACTGGTATTCCACAAGAGACTTCAAGACCTAAGGATGACCCACTAAGCCCCACCTCTCATGAGTCCGTAGGTTTTCCCAGTACCACCAGCTTAGTAAGGATACCGTTCCATATTTGGGCCTTTGGAGTGTAATACCCATCTGAACCACAGAATGAATCACAAGAGTGAGGCCTTCACCACCAGCAGCAATGACAGGAGTCTGAGAAGTGCAGCATTTGATCATTGATCATGGTGTCCCTGCAAGGAAAGTCAATGAAGAGATTTCAAGGTCCTTATTTGATCTGTGTAGAGTCGAAGTGTGACATTAACAGAATAGTTCTGAGATCCAAACAGTTTAGAGACTCACCCTGATGTCCTGAGAGGAGACAGCAGAGAAGCAGCAAGCTTTCTTTTTTCTTGCACACAGAAGAAAACTCATGTGAGTACACAGCCAGAAGATGCTCATCTTTAAGTCAGGAAGAGTGCTTTCATAATCCCTGCTGGCCACAGCACTGTGAGATCATAAACTTCTGTTGTGTGATGCAAAACTGTGGTATTCCATGAAGGCGGCCCACGCAGACAACTATAATAGCATATGTGGAATCATGCTGACTCAGTGTCTTTTTCGTTCAGTGTGACCATTCTGCTCTTGGCCATCTTTGATGATTTTATACTCATTGGGTACAACTGACAGGGCCATTGGCAACAGAGCTCATAGCTCTTATGGATTTTGCTTATGGTCTTAAAATATACAGAGGGCTCCAAAGAACTTTCATTTATGTGAATTCTAACCTTTCAATAACTACCACACTAGAGACTAAAAGTGAGAAAAAAAATTGCCTGCTTATTTAAAAAACAAATGAATACATTAAGTCTTTAAAAATGAGATAATTTTAAACAACAAAATAACATATTCCAGATAGCTTAATAAGGAGAGTGGAATCGAGCCTGCGGAGCTGAGCTGCTGGATTGCTTGCCTTGAAAGAATGAAGAGTTGAGCTGGATTCCCCAGAAGTTACCTTTAAAAGAGCCAGAATGGTGGCACATGTGTCTAGCCCTGGGGGGGAGATAGGAGGATAGCTAGCACACCCTGGCAAAGTAATCTAGCTCACTTAGCCAGCTCTAGGCTAGTGAGTGACCGTGTCATAAAAAACAAAAGTAGGTGACATCCAAGCTCTTCCTCAGGCTTCCACATACACATACACATGTGCATGCAAAACCCATGTACCCCAGCACACACGCACCTGCATACACATGTCTACATACATAGCAGTGGAAAGAATAGCGATGTCATTTTATATTTTACAGTCCCCTAGAGATCCTAATGTAAGACAGATGGATGCTGTGTTCAACCTGTTGTGGGATGTCCCTTTGGTTGAAAGTGTGAAGGGACATGAGCCTCATACAAGCATGTCACTTGGATGGGATTAACAAACATTGGCCTTTTCAGATCATTGTGTTTATGTATTCTTTTATAATACTGGACCAGAACTTAGCAAGTGGCCATTTCTGGAAGGCTAACTGCCATGTAGAATCTGAGACCATGTCAACAAGCTCTGTGTTCTGTTTCATGAAAATTTACACCATACACTTTGGATGGACCTCATCATACACGAATGTGTAACTTTACATATTGGCTACTGGCTGAGTTACATCCATTTTCCAAATATTGACTTAATAAAATATTTTATTAATAAGTATGTATTTAATATCATCATGGAATTCATTAGGAAAAAACTTCAAGGATTTAGAAGCTGTCATAATAACACATTCAAAATTTCCAAAATTTTTATCATTCACAGTGTTATTTGGATAATAAGGAATCAATTCAGAGCCAGTGTGAAATAGATTTGGGAACATAGGATTGTTTCTTCCGGTGCCCAATCACCCTAGTAGATGGCCACACATCTTATGTAGAAGTTTGACTGTGAGTTTTGTCTGTGTGTCCTTCTGCCACTGTGCAGGCTCTGGGTATCCTAACCATTGAAATTTGAAAACTGGCTAGGAAGATGGGATGATTCTGCTAATTCCACTCTGACTTTGATTCTTTTTATTTGTTTGAGACATAGCCCTTGTTGTTCTGGAACTCACTAGGTAGACAAGGCTAGCCTTGAACTCAGAGAGATTTGTTAGCCTCTGCCTCCCAAGTGCTGGGATTAAAGGCACGAGCCAACGTGCCGGGCCTCTGACTTCAATTCTCTACACAGACTAAGTTAGAATCTAGTAAGCTTTCCTTTTACTTTCCATGCAGGGATACAGTGATGAGTTATCCAATGCTACCCTTCCCCAAGTCAGGTTTTGCTTTGTCTCACTTGGTTCTTATAGAAAATTACTTCTACCACTCCTGATCCTGCCGTTCCTCTTGGGGATACTTGAAATTCTCCCAGGAGTTTGCTTTTCAACACTGGAGTGAAGGTCATGCTCTACAGAATTCCTCTGAGTGGATGTTTAGAGTCATGTGATTAATGTACTCTAGTGCTCTGATTTCCCTTGGCATGTGGCTCTTTGTGGCTTTGTGGGACATCAGAAAGTTCTAGCATTTCAACTTTACTTAGAGTCGCTCTACTTTGGGTCCATATTCTTGCCAAACAAAGTAAATTATTAGAACCATTTGAAGCCCCCTTGGGCTGAAAACACTCAATTTAGAGTCTCCGCTTGGTGAGTAAGTCCATATCAATTAGTTTGGCTGGATCCAATTACGTATTTCTTCCTCCTTGATCCCACACCCATAACATCCACTCCCACACATGTTCCCCAGATTTCCATCATTAGAGCTTGGCAAAATCATTCAGTTGTTTTAGGGTATATTGTTCCCGTTCGTGGGTTATATTTTGTACCTCACCCCACCAGCATCTGCTGGAACATGAGCCTGGTTGTGTGTCTGGAAGGAAAAGACCTACAAGGACAGGTTTTGGGGCCCAGCAGTACAGTGAAAGTAACTTTCCTCAAGTAGGCCTGCCTAAACCCTTCAAGCACAGTTGGAAGGGCTGTTTGTTGTGCCATAGGGAGGCTTTGCAGGACATCAGAGTAATGCATTTAGTTTTACTGAACACCCTTACGCACACATCCCATGCCATATCTTTAGGATTCCATTTCTTCCCAACTATACTCTAAACTTAGCAAAGGAGACCCTTGCCTAGAAGCTGGAGACCCAATTCCCTCTGTGATGCCATTACTGGAGATTTGGGCTTTCTTTTTCTTTAGGAAAAGAAAGGTCTGGCTTTTCCAGGAGAATTCTCCATGGGAGAAGGTTTTCAATTCCTTTACTGAGACAACAAGCTGGGGTGGGAAAGCTTCTAAATTCATCATTTTCATTATTTCCAAATTCTCCAGCACAGACAGAAACAACCAACCCATCCCACTATCCTTCTAATTTTGGTTAAACTGTTTAATGCCAGTAACAAGATGGCCTCCTGGAACTTTCCTTTAGCACACAGCTACAAGTATTTTCAATGGGTAAATTGAAGAGCAGGTTTGCTATAGAAAACATGGGACTGGTCATGCTCCTGCCTCCTGAGACAAATTATTAATGCTTTAAATCCAATCAGGACACAGACTTCATCTGAGAGAACTGGAACGTCTGAGAACTCAAGTTTACTATTTGGTCTCTGGTTAGGTCATTCTCTGTCAGACCATTATCCTGGAACCCAAATTCTAGGTCACAGGTCAGAGCAAGAACACCTAGGACACTCCTGACAGGACAGACTGAATCTTGATGGTGCATGTGTCCTTACAGAGCAACTCTGTCTCTGTCTGTCTCTTTGTCTCTCTGTCTCTGTCTCTCTCCGTCTCTGTCTCTGTCTCTCTCTCTCACACACACACACACAAACACACACACACTCACATTCACACACACACTCACATGCACATGCAAACATATTTCCAGCATCCAGACCTCTATTCTTCTGCCCAACAGTCCTCTCGTTTACTCACTGTCTTCAACTCTTAAAGCCATTTGGAAGTTGGCACTTTGGCCTGTGTCTGTCCACCCATTGATGTCTGTCTTCTGCAAGTTATACCAGAGGCTAATCTGGTTTACATTTTGAACAATGAATTGGACACTGACTAATGGTAGCAAAAGTAGAAATTCCTTAAAAGTCAGAGTAAATCCATACAGTATCCTCTACAGAGAGGAAGTGACCAAGCAAGTGTGTGACTCAAGAGGCCAATGTTCTTTCTCAGGTAATTGTTGATTCCATGGGTGGGAATGGAGCAGACTCCTACCCTGATGGACACATGGATGCTTATGTAACTTTGGATGATCTCCATATGCCAAGGCTGAACATCCCTCTATATTATGAATATGTATGCTTGTCATGAAAACAGATGGGACTATAAACAGGGGTGTCTTCTGACAGGTCCCATCAAGGATGATCTCACTTCATTGAGCTTGTCCCAATACTGGTTTAAGCCAGTCTTATACTTTTTCTTATTTTACATATACATTTATGTTATTACACATATAACTACCTACAGCAAGAAGAACCACAAAACAATCAGGAATTATATAATGTTACATTCATAGTGTTTTGGCTATTTGTATTTGGAGACCTTGAAGAGAGCATCTTTCCAATCTTGGTGCATCTAAAATTCTGAATGTACATCAGTATCTATCATACCTCATCTTTATTAACTTAAAACATCTATCTAGACCTAAAAACATCTTAACCCCTAAACAACTAAGCTTAATTGTAAAACTAAACAAACTGGTCTTCAACCCCGTCAGAGACTTGAGAAGGAATAAAATTAATTATCTGAGTAGACAGGAAGTACAGGTAAGCATCATTTCCTCTTTCAAGAAGTGGCTGACTCCTAATTGGCCCAAGAAAAGGAAGGGATTGGTGTCTCCCTACCAGGACAAGGCAGACACATATTTCCAAGGTGAGGTGCTTGGTTTCACAGATGTCTACACTCACTTCCATCAAAGCTGGAGCCTCCTCTCATTTCTCTTCCATCATTCCATCTTTCCGGGACTAAGTTCCTTCTACTCCATCCTAATTGTGCCCTTCTGCCCTCCTACTGAGAAGTGTCCCTCTCACCCCACTACCCCTGTATCCTTCTTTTTTTCTTTATTTTTTTTATTAATTCATTCATATTACATCTCAATTATTATCCCGTCCCTTGTATCTTCCCATTCCACCCTCCCTCTGCTTTCACCCTATTCCCCTCCCCTATGACCGTGACTGAGGAAGACCTCCTCCCCCAAACTACTGCACCAACCAAGGACAATACATGCAGTAAACATTGAACCCCTACCCAGATCTAGCCAATGGAAAGGACATTCTCCACAGTTGGGTGGAGAGTGGGGACTGACTTTCACACGAACTCTGGTGCCCCATATTTGATCATGTCCCCTTGATGGGGAGGCCCGGTGTCACTCAGAGGAAGGATAGCAGGCTACCAAGAAGAGACTTGATACCCATCCTTCTTTCTTAGCCATCACTGTTTGGCAGCCATGTTCAGCAGGTGTTCAGCAGAGGTCCCAGGAGAGTGTTAGCATTTGATCTAAGCAGGACGCAGTGGCCTTGTGAAGTAGGGTTATAATGGGGCACCAAGTCCAAGGTTCTCTTGGAATTTTCCTTGGGCAAGTTGAAAGGAACCTGCTGTCCCTCCAAGGGAGACCATTAGCTGTCTGCCCTCAGGCGACACACAACATAGAGCTTCCAAATTGCTTTCAGAGCTGGCAGAATGGACACTCGAACATATCCTCATGACGTGGCTTCCATGTGCTGACTGGTTCAAAGAACTGACATGATGTTTGTTTAAAGATGACACTGCCCTTGGGCGGGGCCTGTGACACCTGTGTTTACATTTGTCAATGTAGACAGTTCAGCCTACATGCTATCTCCTCCACTTAGTCATTTACTAGAGGCTTTTTCTTAGAAGCTTAGTGTAATGTCTCTGGCCCATGTGTTTCTCTTTGTGAACCTCTTCACATGGCTGTGTAAGTATGTTATTTACTCATATGACTACCGTTCATGCCACACAGAAAATTTAGGGCCTGTTTCCAAGAGTCAGATGCCTTGGATCTCAATCTTGCCCTTGACGGTTGCTTGCCTAACAACTTCCCTCAGCTTTTATGTCTGCATTTGGACATATTGCCATCACGTCTAGCTGACAGAATTATGTCAACTGGATAACACGAGAACTCAGAACAAGTTAGGAAGCCGTGCTCTGTGACATAGTTCAACAAGATGTATATATTTTTTCTCACTTATACTTGGGTGTGTGTTTTATTTCTACTGCAGGAGAATTTCAGTTACGAACTTGCTTTCTTTTTGGTACCCATCAGTGGTTTTGATATAGGATCTATCTATGATCTCCAGATGTTTGTTGCTGCCCTGGTTTTTGTTTTTCTTTTAATTGGATCAGATGATCATAGGCAGACACCAGACAATGGAAAAGATGTGTGTTTGTGTTGTGTGTGTGTGTAGAGGGAAAGAGGGAACCCAGGATTGAACGAAAGCTTGGGGACTGGCACGCTTTGGGATGCTGAGCTGACTGGTTGGAAGGGAGCCAGCAAAAGCTGGTTTGAAGAAAGAGTATCCTCAGGCAGGATGGCAGCAGCCTGAAAGCCCTCAAGTGGTACCATATTCTGGATTAGGATGGTCAGAAGACATGCTTTAACTCGAGCCAGGGACTGCTTCCCACAAACAGCAAAGAACTCCACCAGTGCTGGCCAGTCGGCCTGTGACAGCCTGTGCTTCTGTTGCCAGCATGGCTGCAGCCCCGGGACTTCCATTGCTCCCTTTCTCTTTTTAAGGTGTAGAGGGTGAGACCAATTTCTTAGCTTTGTATGGAGGGTCAATGAAATTGTATGTGAGACATGGAGAAGATAAAGTGTCTCTTTCATTATTGCTATGCTGGCAGTGTGAACGTAAATGGTGTTTGGAGCAAAACTCGATAAAAATTAAAATGGTACTTTTGCCTCACTCCACAAGATCTCTTCACTCAGACATCTTTTGCCCTCTTTGCTCTGTGCATTCTCTTTAGACACCTGGCTCACCCAGAGCCTCATCTCTCCCATCATGTGGAACGTTCTCCACACACAGCTTAATACTATTTCTTCCTGTGTATGGCTGCTCCATTGGATCAGTCTACTCTCATGCTAGCCACTGTATCACTCTTCATGGCATCAGTTACATGCCAGCTTCCCCATTTCTGGTCTAAATGCTCCCATTAGTGGTATTTGCTGTTTTTAAGTTGCTTGCATGCTCTGGTGCTGTGGTTTCTGGGAGGTAAAAGTGGTCCTCTCCTTAACCTATAGCGTGCTGCCTGGGGAATGAGGGCAGGGTCAGGTAAGTAGAGAGCCTTTCAGAGGTTGGCCACTGTCTTGAGTCTTCTGTACATGGTACGCTTAGCTTCTGGTTCAGATCAGTAAGAGACCTTATAATTCTAGTTCTCTTCACCTACAAAGCCCTGCACAGAGAGCCTCACATAATCTGTTTACCAGAGGCAGCCCAAGGGTTTAAAGTATCTTTGGTGATGGAGAGGTGAGACTGATGGTTTGAATTACTGTCACCTTCCTACAAGCATATCACTCTAGATAACACAGAGAAAACCACATTGCTTTAAGCTCAGAGCTGCTGCCCTCCCTCCACCCCCGCCACCATAAAAGGTGTCTCATACCTGGTGACTTTTACAATTGTCTTGTCTTTTGGGGAACCTACCCCAGTACCTCTTGTCATTATGCCCTGTGTGGTTAGATGGCCTTGTGACATTTCTACAGTCCTAAGGTGCACCTGCTGTCTCTCTCTTCTGCCTTCTTACAGATGCAGACTGTTGCCCCTTAACTCTACAAAGCTTTGAATCCTTCAGCACTCAAAATGAACGCACTGGTGAAAGCCACAACTTATGATCTAATCAACTTACAGTCACTCAACTTTTCTCCTTTCCTCTCCTTGCTTTTATGGCTCCAATTCCTTTCACTAAAGAGGGAAGGAGGAGTGACACTAAGAGGAACTTTATTTTGTTCTAGAATTTGTGTAGGCTCCACCTATACTGCCAGCACCACCAACCCAAATGTAAAAAGGCTGAACTATAGTAGTTCAGGGCCCTCTGACAGAAAAGGAGAACTGAAACACCAGTGACGTTTAAATGAGGCACTGATACTCACCGATGCCTTGGTTAGGATAAAGGTACAATGGTTGTATAACATTTTCCCCTTAGGAGAGAATGGGTGCATAAACATGTGGCATTACACATTTATGATGACTCTGTATGCTAAAACTCATTCCCCAAAATCAAGCTGTTTTGCTGTATTGTCTAACAATAAGCCAGAGTGAAAGAAATTGACTTAGATAGACCTCTGAGAGCAGAAATATGTTCCTGTCTGGTAAAATGCAAACAATGTGGAGACTAAGGTAGGAGTCCAGGAGATTAGGGCCTCTGCTGACAAAAACCAGGGAAGGACAGTGGAAAGGAGACTGACTGAGCTGGTGGGACTGGCCTGGCCCTTTAGGAGATGGCGCTGTGCATAAGTGACTAGGCCCAAAGCCAGGACACTGGCTCTTTGTTTAAGCTCCAAGGCCTCGGACATGCTCCTAGGAGCTAGCTGTAAAAAGGCTCAGCAACATAATTCCTTTCCGAATGCAAGTTTCCATATTCTTCTGTAAGTGGTGTGTGTGTGTGTGTACAAAGAATGAAGGTTTCTCAACAGGGATGGTGCTTGTGGGAAATCACAAGCTGGCAGGTCAGATTCCGTGCGGGCATTAGCACTTTGGCCCGTGTCTGTTTCCTGCTAGCAGCATGTGGGTTCCTGCCAATGCCAAAGCTATTTGACTTCTAAATATAGCATAACAGATGTGGATGAGGACCATATTATTTTCTACATTACACAAAGGGTCTCTTTTTTTTTTTTTAAACTCAGAAAAGCCAGACAACAGTCCAGTTCTGTTTAGGCTCAGCAAGTTCCATGGAGGACACCGGGGTTGGTTTCATGACTTTTGAAAGGTTTGGTTACTTTACACTACAATTTTTCTACCCTGTACTCTGTGAACAATTGTCCCTGCCTAGACTCATAAGCTGTGCATCAGCTTCTTAGAATGGAACATGGTGATTCTTGTGTTTTTTTTGGAGTGGTTTCTCTCACTATCAAAATTTCCATTAAGTCAAATATAGTATAAGACAGTGACTGAAGGTACCCACTGTAACATGAAGGGAGGTGGGAGGTGATGCCTAAGCCATAGGGCACATGCTGTGCTTGGGGGTAAATGCCTTCATCTTAAGCCAGAATTTCACATCTCTGGCAAGTGGGTAACTAGCTGTTTTAACTGATGGATTCCATAACACCCATCCTTCTCTTAGCACTGCAGTGGTGCACACAGGCTGGTAACTGGTGACATCACACATTCCTGTTCTTGAGACTTGTGGATTTTACTCAATGCATATTTGCTTATCGAACCAGTACCAAGCTGATTTGGGGTTGGTTTGCCCACCTAGTCCTTTCAAAATGGGCCGTGTTTCTTGATAGCATCGGTGCTGGCCAGTGAAAACATAGACCCGTGATTTGTCTGAGGCAGGGGCACACTTATGGAGCATGAGGTCTACCTGGCAGGGCAGGTGGCTTGCAGTGCAAGGTAAGTGTGGGGGTCCTGGAGTGATCATCAAGCAGCATACTAGCTGCTCTGCCTTGAAGAAGGCCACATTCAATGTTTCTTAGTCTATTAGTCAAGAGAAAAGTGGCCTGCAATTCAAGTCTAGAATAGAAATTTCACTTGGTTTTATATGAATGGATCAAGTTATGAGACTAAAAATAGTGTCCAATTTTACCTTTTGTGATGCCTTTTTCCTTCTCCATTACTAATATAAGAGTGTCGTGTTAACATGTGAATGAATAACACACCTTCCTGGGTGGTCTAAGTTCTATTTGGAGTCTAAATTCACATGCCTGGTCATATGTTCTCTGAAGTAGAGTCCAGTGTTAAGGGATTATGGGAGGCACTGAACAGGCGCCTAGTTCATCTCCCTTTTCTTAGTATCATAGAAATTATATGATCAAATACAATACTAAAAGACTAAGCGCTTGTGGCTCTTTTATATATATTTAAAACACACAGTAAGAACATAAGAACATCTCAAATCATTTTAAAGGTTAAAGGGATTATCAACCAAAATCTTTGGAAATTTCATAAAATTTAAATATCTGCAAACAATCCAATCAAAAGAAAATCGGGGGGTGGGGGGGGGTGGCGAGGAAGGGAGGGAGGGAGGAACAAACTCCCAACATTTGGCTAAGGAGGGAACTTTACACAAGAACCAAATGGTATTACAACATCATCTTTCAGCTAACTAGTCACTACACCCAGGGAGAAAGAATACAAGAATATCGGAGACATTCCCCAATCCCACGCACCCACTTAGAACATTCCATTAAGAGCTCCTGTGCCAAAGGCTTTCTTTCATAGCGTAGGCCACATTACACCTTCATAGCGCAATGCCAAGCAGCCTTCAAGTTCTGTAAAGAAGGCTGGTGTCCATTCTACAAAAATATTAACTTACAGTACATAACACTGCATAATTTTAATCTGTACAGTTTTTTTCCCTCTCACAGGTGACACACATCAGTTGTACAAGCTAGAAAAAGAAAAACACTTATCTGGTTGCTTACATCTGGGATAATAGTCAACAGTATCAACCAGAATTTGGCGTGATGGGTATAGTCTAAGACAGCATTGGTACAGTATAATAGTATATAACTGCAAATAACAATATGTAGCTTTGACAAGTGAAAGAAAATAAAATTGTCCTGGAGTCTCATTTATTTATTTGTTTCGGCTGGAAAGATCTAGCTGAGAATGTTTTGCTAAAAAGCGGACCAACTGATCCAGAAAGTTCTGGGCTGCGAAGACTCAGCAACCTGCTGCAAAGCCCGAAACAATGGCGCAGTTCAGGGCTCTTGGAGTGCATAGCTTCAGTGTTACATGCGAGTGAGTCGCCTTCCTTCAGTTAATCCTCTAGAGCGCTTTCTTTGTGTTTTGCATGCATCCTGTTCCATTCTCATTAAGGGGCATATCTTCTTGAGGAACCATGGGCTTTGCCTTTCAATTTGTTTTTGTGGTTTTTTTTTTTTTTTTTTTTAATGTTTTATTCAATTGTCAATACCTCCAACACTCAGTAAAAAAAAAAAAAAAAAAAAAAAAAAGAACAGTAGCTGTGGTTTTACAGAAGAGAGCTGTGTGCACAATGCAAAGTGAAATGAAACGAGTGTCAGAGACAGTTTATAAAAATGGCACATTTATTGCTACAGAACTGTCATGTACATGACTTCATCGAATAACTACAGATGGGAACAGGTAATGGCCTAGAGCAAGCTGGGTTGTTTGCTCGGGAAGGAAGTCCAGCACACAACCTGTTTGGACACTTCTACAAATCAGAAATACACCAAAAACATGAAAAATCGAGGCACTCAGCCACACATTGAAAACAAGGTGTAACTGTTTATCTTTTTTTTTTTTTTTAATGTTTTCCCTTTTTTTCTTTTTTTAAACATTTTTTTAAAGTTTTTAATGCTGCAGCTATGTGTACAGTCGCAAAAAAGAAAAAATAAAAAAAAAAAGAAAGAAAAAAAGAAAAAAAAGTCCATACTGCGACCTACAACTAAAAACAGAAAAACTAAAACAAACAGAAGAAGCTACCATACAGTTTCATCTGACTAACACATGGTAAAATAACATCTTTTAAATAGTAAAATAAAGTAACAAACTTTTACTCATAATGATTCCAAAAATCTACAAAGAAGAAATATTCAGAATCTGACAATTTTTTTTGTAATATTCATGGTATAAAAGGATTGCTCCTGCGAAAAATAAGCCAAATATATTTTTTTATTTTTAAATTTAGTTTTTTTTCCTACGAGGGTGTACTACAGTCTATTTTATAGCAAAAAGAGCACTAGACAGACGAAGCTTTATAACAAAAAGCCAGGCACTGAGACATGGTAAATCTCTGCTTTTTTTTCTTATCTTCACTTAATTGCATCACAAGTAACAAGAATGAAAAAGGCCACAGTTCATATATTTCACCATTACATATGTCTATAATACTTGAAATGAGCATATGGCAAAACCAGCACTGCACAGAGATGAGTCACTTCAAGTCCCATGAGAAAGAACATCTCTAAAGAAAACAAACAGAACCAAAGCAAAAACCAAGAGGAGGCCTACAGGCCTTGGTGCCCCATTGTCTCGGAATTCATCACATTCCATCTTCACCTTTTTATTTATTTTTTATGTAGTTATTTATTTTTGATTCCAGTCAGCCGGCAGACTACATTTTTGTGCTTGTTTATGCTGAATGGTTTCGTTTCCTGACTTAAGTTCAGTTTGGACACAGACCGTACTCTGCCTGTTGGATGCAAAGATGAAAAAAAATCCTCTTAACCCCTAGTCTCAGTTCGACTCCCTCCCACTTCCCAACCCCTCATCGAAACAAAGATCATGAGCAATAATAATAATAATAATAATTAATAATAATAATAATAACAAAATCAAGAGATAGGGGAAAAAAAGTGAAGAAAACAAAACCAGGAATCGGAAGACCGAGTCAGAATCAGCTGTACTACTGGTGAACTGACAGTTGTGTAAGCATTAGTGTTCCTCACAGCGACACAGAAGACAAACGGGGAAGAACGCCTAGATGGATAGATTCCTAATTCTGCATACTCATAAATTACTTGAATGTGGAGGTGGATCAACTGTTTCAGGTTGCTTTCAAAGCCTGAGTCTCTTAAACCGCCCCCTAACCCACGCTGCATGTATATCTACAGAGTATGAACCCTATGACATGTGCGTATAGCACTTTACTTCTGTCTTCTGTTAAGTTCCTTTCAAAAATCCAGTGCAGGAATACCAATATCTTACCTGGGTTTGATAATTACAAAATAACAAGAGTAAGAATAAAAATAATAAAAAACACATTTAAAAGGCCACATATTCTCTTTCTTCTCTTTTTAAAACTGGAGATAGAGCCCGATTACTACAGAGAGGGTCAGATCATGTTTCTCCACCCAGCAGAAAGCAGCCAGCAGCTGCCGGTGGCCTATCGGGAGTCTTTTGCTTATTTCCAAAAGGAATTTGACAATAGCCGTATTACATTACCAAGTAATGAATACATCAAAGCTGGTGACCAAGAAATCGCAGCTTTTCCTCTGTTTGAGAGAACAAAATATAAAAGCACCAATTGAAAAAAAAAATAATCAAATGATTGTGATCCTTTTGCTTTGTTTACAGATTTGAGAAACTGTAATTCAGCTTTTAGTAAGCACCTTTGTGATATCATGTATCAAAAGTGCCATTCTGAAAATGTACATCAATGCAGGGAGTATTTCCAGTTCCCTAAAGAGTAAACACCATATTTTCTTCTGTACACTTAATCCTGAATGTGATCAGAGTATACCTGCTTCCTATATTATAATATTGTTTGTTCCTAGGGATACCCGCCTTGGTAGACTATACAAAATGAGTGCAGAATGTCTCACAAAAAGGAAATGCTAAACATGGTGAAAGAACAAGCACACGTGCTTTCCACCATTCAGGGGGAGGGGTGGACACTAGCATCTTCCATGACCTTCTTTGAGCCCCTTTGTTCGCACGTTCCACAGGAAAGCCCCAAAGAACTTTTCGTGAAATTTGATTTCTGCTCTTCTCCTACATTTTCAATCCACCTCCACATTTGAGGAACTTCTCAACAAATCAAAGCATTTTAGTTTTATCACTACTGAACATATTTACAGTTTTCAACACGCGCGCGCACGCACACACACACACACACACATACACACACACCCCTAATCAAAATGTTTATGGGTTTGTAAAAGGTGACCACACGGTAACTATCTTATTGTTCTTACATTTTCAGAAACAAACATAAATTTCAGATTCTTGTAGCTCACTATTTCATTTAAATGACTTTTAAACCACACAGTTTAGAAAATAAACAAACAAACAAAAAACCTGATACAATGAATTAAAACACATAATAACAAGAGTCTACATGTAAAAATATAACTTTTACATACACAGTTTCAAAATAATGATAGGTTTGCCATTGGTTGCATAAAATTTACAAATGTCTTTCATCACTGTATAACTGGTAAAACAGGACAACAGGTGGGGCGTTTAGACCATTTCCGTGGATTTATGGCATTTACTCAGTGCTGATAGGTGGAAAAACTACTTCAACGGGGATTTTTTTTTTTCCTTAATACATGCCAAGATCGTGTGGCTGTAAAAATAGAAACAAGTTTGAGACAAAAGGATGCTGACAAATGCTTAAGTAGGAGGACTATTTGATTACTGCACTACACACCAAAGTCAATCATTAGGAATATTTACGACGGGAATTGGTTCAATTGTGCCCAGAGTCAACGCTAGCTATCTGATGAGTCGCTGTGCCATAGTTTGATCTATGTTTCTATCAAATGTTAAGTATAAACTTCATTCATACTGGCCAGAGAATACTGCACTACTCCTCCTCATCAAAGTGCAACTTAATGCTTTAGGGTTTCTAAGGCTTGCTATAATGCTGCATGATTGGTTGGCATTTTTTCAGACGAAGGAGGAGGCAGGTAAGTCATCTTCTTTTTAGTAAACCCATTTTTGAAAAAAAAAAAATACCAAGAAGCAACAAAATCAATCAGCTCTGTCACACTACTTGCAATTTTGTCATTTGACGGTTTTTGAACTTGACTCTTGTTATTTTTTTATTTTTTTTTTATTTTTTTATTTTTTGTATTTTTTCCAAAAATCTGACCATGTATTCAGAAACGCCTCACTGCACACTACTTCGGCTACACAGGTAGGCAACACTTGTATCATTTTGTTAAATCACAGCCACTTTGATTATGTTATGTTTCCGATGATATAAACATTGGAAGGCACAGTGGTAACATTGTAGCATTCTAACCGTGTACCTCTGAAAATCCCAGAAGAGGGTAACAAGGGCAGCGCCACAAGCCAGACAAACACTTTTTGCCTTGCCCGGGCAATGCTGCGTGTAATTTCTACACACGATGTGACTTTTAAGTCCTGTGTTCCCAAAAGACTGGAGAAACAACTTTCTACTATTTATGAATGAGAAGCAACACCAGGGTCAGCATTTCGTCCTGCACTGCCCCTCCGGAAGCAGAGTTGGCACTACAGGTTACGATAACAAACCAGGGAAAGGGACAAAAATCAGACAAAAAAAAAAAAAAAAAAAAATTCCATATTTACAGTAAAATCTTTCTTTTAAAAAAGTTAATCAGTACTATTTTTTTACAGGAGAAAAAAGTCTGAAACAAATGAACAAAAGCTTACCATAGTCACTAAATTTTTAATATATATTTATATATATATTTATATATATATTTGTCATAGGCCTATAACATCCATCTGTCCCTCCTACCCTAAGGAATGGCTAATGTCATTTCGTTGCCATCAGGACGTTTGCTGGTTTTGTTTTGAGGGCAGCCGGGCTCCCCCTACTCGATATCCGTAATTAGAAACACTAGCTGACTTGAATACCAACAAAAACGTTCATGTCGTTTTCTTCAGAAGTACACTTTTTCATTATTGCGAGTTTACAATTTTTTTAAATTAAATATTTTTTTTCAGACTTACAAATTAATTATATATTTTTTTTTTTTCCAAAAGTTTAGGCACAAATGCATTGCTCCACAGTGTGGAAGGATTGCCATTCAGTCTCTGGGCTGTGTCTCAGCCTGTACATACCGCTGCGCACATTCAGATTGATATGTTAAAGAAGTCGCCGCTCGAGTTGCACTTTTTTTTTTCTTTCTTTCCTTCTTTCTTTCCTTCATTTTTTTTGTTTGTTTTTCTGTTTTTTGATAATTGGGAATGCTGAAACCTCTTGCGTCTGCGATTCATAACTACTCAGACTTGTCTTATATTACAAAAAAAAAGGGGTCAAGGAGCAGTGTTTATGTGGGTTTAGGATAATACAGCTGTTAAGGAAGTGGTCTCTTGTTTTAATGAAGCAAGGTGGCATCTTGGACCTGAGACGGAAAAAGGAGAAAAAAATTAATATAGTAATAGAAAATTAATTTCTATTATTTTTTTAAAGCCCTCCTTTGTTTTTAAGAAAGAAAAACATTGGCTAATCTCAGGAAGACCCGAGAACTACAGGAGCATAGCAACAACAGTGGGGAACTTACCCAGCATACCCTTTCACATCTGGCCCATGTGATTTGCTGCATCTCCCATCCCAGGGTGCGGGCCAGCCAAAGACAGTGGGGGAGGCTCTGAGGACACCTTCTCTTCCTCCCTTCTTTTCAGACAGGCAGCTTTCGGATTCAGATTCCTTTCTGTGGAAGGTGAAAGCAGAGGGCATTCAGTCAGCACAGGGCTCCACAGTGGGTGTGGAGAAGCACTCACTCTGCTCATGCCAGACAACCAGGCTCCATTGTGTACTACAGGAGGAGAGGAGCAGTTAGCGAAGGTGCTGGAGTGGGTGCCTCATCTGAGTGGTCACTGACTGCACATGGAATCCGCACCACCACCTTACAGTAGAGAGGCAGGCGTTACGGCCGAGGCCGGTGAATTTAAGCTCAGTCTCTGCTTCGCAGAGTTCTAGGCTACTCTGAGTTATCGAATGAGAGCCTTCGTGAAAACAACAGCAGCCAACATTTAAAAAAAACAGGGTCAGGAAGATAGATAGCTCAACAGGAGTGATTATTGTGTGAGCCTGAGGACCTGAGTTCAGTACCCAAACCCCAGAAAAGCCAGGTGTGGCAGCCGATTTGTAATCCAGTCCTGGCAAGACAGAGATAGGCAGAAACTTGGTACTCACTGGCTACCCAGCCTTTGTCTAACTGGCAACCCATGGGTCCCAGTGACTCTGGGAACAGATAGCACATGAGGAAAAGCTGTACTATACCAGTAGTTAGAACAGTCTACAGCTTAATCACAGGAGATGAATTTGGATTCATCTAAGCAGTTCTGTGGAAGGTGTGTAAGCGTCTAGCTGCTGACCTCGCACTTGCTGCTCCAGGCTGAGGATGACGGCCACGGCCTGGTGGAGAATCAGGAGCTTGGTCTGAGGCTTGTCACTCTTGAGGTGGAGCTGTACCATGCGGCCCAGCTCCTTGAAAGCCTCATTGATATCGCGGACCCGCAGGCGCTCACGGGCATTGTTGGCCATCCTCCGCTCCTTCTCGCGTTCAGCCTTCTGCTCTGGGGTCAGGTCCTCATCGTCGTTATTGCTGTAAGGCAAGAAGGAGGAGACCTTTACTAATGGTGTTGGGAATCGGTGTTACGTCTTTTCTTTCAGACTTGTCAGCTCCATCCTTAGCAGAACTGTATCCGTTTGACCTCCATCTGACCATGGGGTTGGTTTAGGAAATCCATGCAGGGAACTTTGGCTTGTTCCCAGGGACTTTATCCAAATCAAAGAGAAGATGATGAGGTGGGCTCCAGCATGGCCAAAGAGTGCTCATCCTGCTGTAGGGACCGTCTTCATGTAGACAGCAACCCAAGCTTAGCTTACACTGATGAAAACACAAGCTTACTCAAACAATCTTCAATATTATTTTTTTCATTCTGTGATAGTGAAACCTATGGAGAATAAGTGATTGACAACCAGGATTTAGTAGATCACAGTAAACACAAGCCAGGTTAACGGAAGTATGAACTAGAAATATCAGAAAGCAGACAGTGTCCACCCCTGAAGACTGCCCAATCCGCAACCTCGTCTGTCTTGAGAATAAATGCTGTACACATTAAATAGAAAGTTGGGAAAACCAAACAAACTTGATTTCCATGATTTTTCATCTTATGGATGCTTGTGATCTCCAAAATAAATTGAGAAAAACCTGAACTGACATCAGCTGTGTAACCCAATACAAACCCAAAGACCTCCTCTTTATAGCAGGCCACCAGCCCTGTGAGTCACAAAGGAAGCCAGGCAGGACTCTCTGTTAGAACTAAAATATTCTGTGATACATCACAGAAACATGGTTCAGTATGCCTAAGGTTGGGTTCTGGCCATCTCTGATGGTCATAATGACCCATTTGAGACTCTGCAGTAGAAGGTGGACGAACCATCTGGAAAACATAGCATTCACAGATGGGTCCATGGAGCCAGGATGTCAAACATTTTGAGGGCTATTATAAAGAAAAGGAAGTTAGAAGAGGTGTTTTTTGTCTCAAAAAGACACATCAATACCAAAAAAAAAAAAAAAAAAAAAAAAAAAATAAATCCATGATCAAAAATCTTTTCTGAATTCTGGATTTAAGACACATTAGGTCAATAAAAAGGAAATAACAGAGGGGGAGGGGGAGAGGTAGGGAAGGAGGGAAGGGGAGGGGAGAGGAAGGGAGGAAGAGGGAGGAACAGACAATAGTGAGGTGACTACTTTCAGGCCAAGCCACTGGCTACAGAACTTTGAAAAGCAACTTACAATCCCCTAGGCCCCAAATGTTCAAAGAGTGAAGATGATGGATCCTCATACTTCGAAGTGAGGGTGTGGAAGAGCGGTGCTTCGCTATGCATGGAAGGAATGCTGACTTCAAAGGTGTGGGTGCAGCCTTCCCACGTGCCTGTCTCTGGATCCTACTGAGAATGCCCTGGCCCATGCCTGTATCTTGACGTGCTTTCTCTATGTTTCTTTCTAGTATCAAGTTTCACAACTGGGTCCTCCATCGATGCAAAACTGACTTTTGTACAGGGTGACAATCAAGGAACCTGGTTTCACCCTTCTGCATGTGGCAGAAGAACTGGGTACACTGCTGGATAGTGAAGGGGAGCAAGGGGAAGGAGTGTGCGGGATGCTCGACATCCATGGTGGGCTCGAAGGAAATGACATCATGAAGCCCATCACTGCGTACAGGAACGTATGCTAACAAAAATAGAAGAAGAGAAAGCCCTCAGGCGGCATTCAACTGCAAACAGGGCCAACTACCCTGAAGAAGCACTAACCAGGAGGAAACAGGAGTAGCATTCTTGCACTCTGTAAAGCCCTGAGGATGTACGTGTGCTGGCACAGAAGAGTGTATGCTGGAGGTGCGGTGGGGAAATGTTGCAAGGCTGGACTTTTGACCTCCTATGCTGCCAGTACACCGCAAACTGAAGCCTAGGGCAGACCACCTTCTTTCTCTGTTTCCTCATTTTCTTCCTGGCTCCCCTCTCTTCCCTCTCCCAGAATTGCTGCTGGTATCAAGGAAATGCAGGCTGTGCTTATATTGTTCCTGCATTACCATTAAGCAAAGATGAAGTAGTTGAGTCTCTGTGAGGCTTATCCCAAAGCAAATGACTGGAGATATGTTTTAGATGCTGACCGTGTGCTATACCCTACCTAAGGGGGAACCAGAAAATGGGTTTTCTCTAAAAGTTTTCAGGCTAATGACTAATTAGAAATTAGTTACTCACAGAAATGAATTGCTCATGGACATAAACTAGATTTGAAACACACTGCTTCTCTGCAGCCCCTGCAAGGCACACACTATAAATGGCATGAGGGTGACTGTTAACAAGAAGACACTTAGTGGCAAGTCAAATGGTGTTCCGAAACTTCAAAGAACCCATGTATACAAGTGATAGCCACTAAATTATCAAGAACTGACTTGGCTAACAGAAGCTGTTTAGGAAGTGAAATCCCCACCCAAGGCTTTCTTGCCACTGTGGCCACAAATCAGCCCAAGTGCAGTGATGGGAAAGAGGGGTAAGACAGAAGCTTTTAGCATCTCTGGAGTAAGGAGTAGCAGGACAGAGAAGGCAGTTTGTCATGATATCTATAAAGACATGAGAAGGCATTGCGAATATGATTCATGAAAGATGCCAGCTGTAGCCCTGAGAACCACAACCTTTTTAAAAAGAAAAGAAAAGAAAAAAAAAAAAAAAAAAAAAAAAAAAAAAAAAAAAAAAAAAAAAAGCTATAGTCTTGGCACAACTGGGTAATCTGCAAAGAAAATTAACCCAAAAGAATGAAGGCGACAAGTATGGGAGCCGAATCACCTGATTACCAGCCTTGAGTTTGTGAAACATTGAATGTAAAGGTAGCAGATCTTTAAGCACATCAACTCAAAGCTATCCCCCTGCAGTTGTGTGATTAGTACCAGAGAGGAGGGAAAAGCATTAGAATTTATTTTACACACAGCAACCTGTTCAGGATAAAACTGGCAAATCAGAATTTTCTTAGAGATGAGACAAAAACCCCTTATAGTTGTATACACAATCAACTGACTCTTTAGCATGGCTAAAATATCCCCCCCCCCCCCTGTCTCCTTTTAGAAAGACTTTAGGAAAAAACCACTTTTGGCCAAATTTGAAGAATACAATTTTAACGAGAAACTGTTTTCACATGAATTGAGTACAAACAATTTTATGGTGTGCAATTAGCATTGGGTCCAAATTTGTGAATTCAAAGGCCTTTAGGTGTCACTAGAATGCAGGTATCTGAAACAATACCGCAAATGCTTCTAGAACAGGCCTTTCATTTTCTTTTCACCTGAGGCTTTACCTGCCAGGAAAAAAACTGAGCAGTTTCTTCCTGTTCTGTTCACTTCATCAAAGTCCAATAAAGGAATTAAATGAAGCGACAGTATCATATACTGTTACCTAGATCTTGACCTAGTAATTGATTTGATATCCTTCTTGTCCTCGTCTAATTTCTTGTCCTCCGAAGATTTTGTGTCTTGCAGGTTCTCATCGCCCTCATCATCGGATTTGATCTCAGAGCTGCCAGAAGACACGCTCTGGCCCTGGAGACCTGGTGGCATTCCTATAGAAACAAAAAAACAAAACAAACAAACAAACAAACAAAAAAAGAAACAGAGAGATCAGGTGAGGTCCGCGATTCCATACAGAAGTACACACACCCCAGAAACGCAAAAGCTTCCAGACAGACAACCCGTCCTGTTGAACTGGGAACCTTCCGTCACCTTCCCCCCGCAGTCTGGAGAAGTTTCAGAAATGCACCTGTGGAAGCAAGTTTCCCTTGCATCGGCTCTGAGGTTAAATTCTATTTTGCAATCTTTTGGAGTAGATGGTAATTTCACTGTCTACAAAACATCAACTTAATTGCAATGAAAATCATAATCATGAAAATCATACACCTCAATGTTCTGATTAAGAACCTGAGTAAATATCAGCTATTATATTGAGTTTCTTCCATATGCAATGATTTAATAGAAAAATGTCCTTAAAATATAATTCCCAGGGAGTACGCTAAATATGTGCAGTCAAGGTTTCAATAGATACCCTAATGATATTTGGAAATTAAGCTTCTCTTCTGCTTGAGGAGTAATCAGTGTTTAAAAAATGGTACCTATGGAAGGGGGCGCACTGCTCACACGAATCTGGAGTCTCATCTTTTTCCACTGCTCTCGTTCATGCAACATTTGACAGGTTAGTTATTTGCATGTGTCTCTGTGAGTGTACACTCACATGTCTATGCCTATGTACACACCTGTTCTCCAGAGGAGGCCAGAAGAGGGCATCTGGTATCCCGCTCTACCAGTCTCTGGCTATTCCTTTGAGGCAGGATCTCTCCCTAAAAGCTGGAGCTCCTGTTTTCTTGGTTATGTGGAAGTCAGCAAGTTCCAGTGATCCTTCTGTGTCCTCTCCCCTTGGAGTTGGGGTTGCAGGTATGTACAGAATGCTCAGCTTGTTATGTGGGTGCTGATGCCTAAACTCTGATCTTCATGGTTGCTCTTCAAGCACATTTTTTTTTTTTTTTTTTTTTTTTTTTGAGATGGGGCTTCCTCTCTGTAGGCTTGGCTGTCCTGGACTTGCTTTATAGATCAAGCTGGCTTCAAACTCACAGAGATCCTCCTGCCTCTGCCTCCCTGGGTGCTGGGATTACAGGACGGGGCCACCACTCCCTGCTCCTCAAGCACTCTTAACTATTCTCTGGCCTTCACACTACACTTAAAACATGCCCTTAATGTAATCTACTTCTCCAGTTGATTTATGCCTGTCACTGAGATCTTTCTACTTATAATCTGTGTATTCTAAAAGCTTGTGGCTCGGGATTTGTTTCATGGGCCAGGGCCGCTCCCCATCTGAGAGCCCTGAGCAATGCACAGTCCTAAGGCTACGCTAGCAGAATCTGCATCTTAATTACTCTTAGGCTACAGTTCGAAATCCACATAACAAAGAGTATGAGAAAAGGCATGGGATCAGTATCACTTGGGTAAAAAAAAAAAAAAAAAAAAAAAGAACTATATACCTGTATCTATTAATAGTATTCAATATTTGGATAGCCTGGTCATAGGAATTTCTAAGTTAGTGTTATCTTCTTTATTTTAAACATGGAAGGAATGAAAGGATGCCATAAGTGACCTTTGTCAGCACAGGAGGCTGGACCCAGGTTAGTCTTTGTAGCACAACTTCCTGGGGGACATGAAAAGTCCTTGTAATGGAGGGGTGGGGGTGGGCAGGACACAATGATATAGGGCTTGATCACTCCAGAACAAAAACCATCCAACCCACTTCAGTCCCCCCCTTTTTTTCTTTCTAAATCTACCTACATTTCCTTCCATCTTAGACAACAAAACTGACTTCCTTCCTACCCATTTGGAAACATCATTTTCAGGCCACAACTAACCATATTAAGGGAACTGAGTGAGTACAATGTGGAAATAGCTAAAATAAAATTTCCTCTCATCAGTCTGTTGTCTCGCTCCCTATGGAAATGGTTCTAGGATATCATAGGACATCTGAGGAAAACAGTGACTGAAGAAACACAGTTAGCTGGCCAAGCTCTAGCTACTTTCTCATTATTTACCACTTTTGTTCCAAATTTGGCTCTTGGTTTTCTGCCAGGGCCTCCTCCAACATGCTGCCAAGGACGCTTGACATCAAGGCGAAGTCTATTGTTTACCCAAGGTCAGAATGCCTTCTGAGGAGACTTACCTCTGTAAGGGTCTTGGGGTGGGTTCAAGTCAGGGGAAGTTGCAGACTGGACAGGAAGCTGTGGAACCGGAACTTGGTTTGGCAGGAGAGAATGGCTACCTCTCAGAGCTACGCCATCTTCACGGTGGGCCCCAACCTGAAACAATGAAAGGAATTAGAGTGCTGAGTGTGGACTGGAGGGACAATAGCTATTTTCTAGGGGTATCTGGGACATGATGCAGTAAGGGCAGCCTGTGGAAAGAAAAAACAAAATCCTCCCAATGCATTTCACTAGAGGGCGCTGAAGGACCGCACATACACCTACAGTTCTGCATTAAAAAAAAAAAAAACCAAAACCAAAACCAAAAAAAAAAAAAAAAAACCCCAACACTTAACACTCAGTAAGATGCCATGCCTTACATCCAGTGACAAATATGGCAGAGTAGCTCAGGCAGGTAAAACGTCAAATTGTCTCCCAGGGTGCTGCAGTGGAGCGCACTGATTCGTACCCATCTGTCTTCTATCATGTCCGCCAACAGATCCGACAATTATCTTAATGCCCATATGCTTAATTGTGGGCTTCTCAATTCCCCCATTGCTATCGGAAATCCTACAGGAATTTCAATTTGGCATTCGACTTTCATTTCAGGGGATAAGATTCTCTGGCCTGCCATTCTTTTTTTTTTTTTTTTTCCTCCCCTTCATAATGCCAGCTAAGTCTCTGACAGCGGAAGCTACAGCAGTATGGGACATAGCCCCTGCTCGGTATAAATATAATAAAATGTCACCTGGCTTTCCAAAACTGGCAGCCCATTCCAAATTAATGTTCACTGTATTTCACCAGCTGCTGAGTTCCAAATCCAAAGGGGGACCATTTCTGCCAATGCCACCACACCGGAAAATGTACCAATAAAGGTTTTATTAAACACACCAGTAATGCCATTATTGCTATGTGAGAATGTTTGGACAGTTTTCCAGGTTCCTTCCATACCCACTACTCCGATCTAAAGAAAGACACCATAGCAGGCTACCAAGAAGAGACTTGATACCCTATGA
This sequence comes from Acomys russatus, assembly GCF_903995435.1. Lineage (NCBI taxonomy): Eukaryota > Metazoa > Chordata > Mammalia > Rodentia > Muridae > Acomys > Acomys russatus. The sequence goes on along the minus strand of NC_067156.1, from coordinate 55,951,189 downwards.
GCATATACAGGGGGAGGAGGTCCCCCTCAGTCACAGTCATAGGGGAGGGGAGTAAGGGGAAAATGGTAGGGAGGGAGGAATGGGAGGATACAAGGGATGGGATAACCATTGAGATGTAATATGAATAAATTAATAAAAAAAAGACACCACAGTGCGAACACTCTGATTCCGAGAATAAAATTACCGAGTTCAGTGTGGTTACTTGGTGTGAAGAGACTAGCAGTAGGGTTTATGAAGCAGCACTGCCTACTCTGGGGTTCAGACATTAAGAGCCCGTCCCACAGGGAGTGCCTTTCCTGACGCTGTAGCACAGGCCTTGGGGTAAACCCAAGGGCATGGGGAGCCCTCACACTTGCCTCTATATTGCAGGTGGTCAGTCAACCCTCTGTCCAGTGAGTATTTATTGCCAGACAGTGAGTCTAACTCTAAAAAGCTTTTATCCATGAACTTCTACCATTGCTATCTAACATTCACTTTTCTAATAAGAAAATAGAAACACACGAAGCAAAAAAATCTTTATTCTTTTGCCACTAACATGTGTTGTTAAATAATTATTTCCAAAGATGCAAAGCAAAACTATCGCATCACTACTCAGAGCAGCCAAAGGCTTCGTATCACCTTTCCACATACACGGACCATGCCAAAGTAGCCACACGTCACACATGCACACACGCGCATGTGCACAAACACACACACACACACACACACACACACACACACACACACACACACACACACACAAACCAGAGCAATAGAAAAGAAAACAATTCAGGGCAGGGAAGGACAATCACATAAATTATTGTAATTATTTAGATTCAAAGCACAGCTGGGAGTACAAGGACTCAAAAGCCCTGAATATTAAGAACTTTAGATGAGGATTTCGGCTGAGACCCAGAGACAGTCTGGTTCTGTGTGTGCACTTCTGCCTGGGCTCAATGTGAACTTTCTGAATAGTGGTTACTAAGTTTCCAAGAGGCTCCTTCAGATGTACTGAGACCCTGCGTTCACCTTCTAAAGCAGCCTCTTCTGTTTTGAACACAGATGGGCACGGCAGAAGATCACATCCACTAATCTCAGTGTTGGCACTACAGCTCGACAGAGGCCACGCCCTCTCTATGTACTAACCAGGCAGACACACGGCCAGCCTTTCTCTGAACTCAGGTCTTCTCCTGTGGGAAGGCCACAGTCACCTATTCCTTCAAGCATGTCTTACCACCACTTTATGTATTTTCCTTGTCCTCTGGAACAAGAATGGCAGTCACTTTCCAGGCAGGTTTTCAGTTGTCGTTTTTAGATTGGAAACCCCATTACACTAAGCATCTTGCCTTTCCATAAGTGATGATGCTACGTTGGGTTCCCCCAAAGTAACTACGGATTTGACCTTAGGGAAGAGGACAGCCATTCTACAAATGTGCATGAGCCTTCTCTGTAGGCAGCTGCAAGAGAATGTAAGGTGTTTCTTGTGGTTTTAATTTAAAACAGATACTAACTGAATATTTTCCCTTCTAGTTCTCATGATACGGAAAAAGAACTTAGAGCCTTGCTATATTCTCCATCTGAGCTGACTGTGAAAGTCAGGGTCACAGTGAAAAGAGGAAGGTAGAGTCCCAGCTTCGCTGCTCTCCATGAGATGGGAGTAGCTGTCGCTAAGTTACTCAAGTGCAAAATGGTAAGAGATGACACTGCAGGTCACAGAGAATAAAGCCCAGGTTATCACAATTCTAACATTATGTGGAAAATAGTTGGTGCATAGTGTAGTACTTGTACACCAGACTAAGTACTTTAGCTGAAAATACTTGCTTATTACATTATTATATAAAACTGATGGCTGAGGAAGCGGATGGCTACTTTGTATTTACCACCTCTATTTTCTTCAGACCCATTTGAGTTTAATTCCTTTTACGATACAATGGTGGGAATCAGAGGTCATACTTGAGAACAAAGAGGCCTCAGGTCCATTTCTTTTTTGAATCTTAGGGATATTTGCCATTTTACTTTTGTCTTTTATAGATACTTTCAAATATAAGTCATTTCCCATAAGGAAAGTTTGGGTCAAGGGTATCTTTGATGTTTTACTGTTCCATGTATTTTGGGTCCCATGAATAACCTTGAATGGTCCAGCTCCATGTGGTAATGAGCTGGAGCCTGTAGCTGTGGACTAATATTCCATTTGGAACAGTTAACTTTGATTGCTTGTCTTCTTGGGCGCGGACAGTATATCTCAACCCTATTTGCTTTTCCTCTCTAGTCATATGAAAACAAGGTTGGTTGATGGTGGAGGGTGGTGCAAACCCATCACAACTATAGCTATCAAAACAGAGGAACCCGCCCCCCCCCCCCCGGCACATCAGAGATTTACTCACTTTGCACAGGATAAGTATATATAGCTAGGAAAAAATTTTAACCAATGGATTATTAGTATGATATATTTTGTATATTTTTAAAGAATAGCTAATTTTACTGCTACTGAATGGATTCTTCTCCCAGTAGTCATTGTAATGTAGTTTGAGCACTTACACTAAAATTGAAATTTACAATAAATTAATTTAATTACTACTGACTTGGTCAAACTTATGTATAGGTCACTTTAGTGTGGAGTTCTGACAAAATGGAAAAGAAACTTATTTGAATTAAAATAAAATAAAATTAATCTTAAAGAATCATGTAAGTTGGGTTTGAGGCCCAGAGAGGCCCTGGCAACCTAAGGCCATTTCTTGTCTCATATGGACTGACCACCTGGCCTACTTCTGCCTCTGGAGAACCATTGCTTTTCTCTGGCTCTGGACCTTCTATCCCCAGCATTTTCTCTTTCATAGCATCTTTGGGAACATTCTTCCTGGCTCTGTATGTGCTGTGAGCATTTCCAAGTTCTGAGAGTCAAGACTGCCTAAAGGACCAGAGTATGAATAGACCACTCTGTGCTCATGTGGTTCGAGGGACATGGAATGAATAACAAAGCTGCCTCAGTCTGCTCTGTCTGCAGTCCTGATAAATCATGGATAGTTCATGCAAAATAACATCTAAGTCACTCTGGATCATAGGTCAGAGTATACACTAATTCTGGCACAGCCAGAATTGAGACTCTCCTGCTTTAGGCTATCATTGGGAATAACCAAATACATTTAGACCTATATTAACTTTTTGAAATATACAGATACCATGTAATTTAAATAATAACACTTTCTGAAAAACATGAGACATGTTAAGTGCAAAGAGCATAGATTTCAAGGGGTTAACGCAGTTGTATTCAACGTGTGAGTCACAACCCCTTTGGCGGTCAAACGACCCTTTCACAGTGTTGCATATCAGATATTCTATATATCAGATATTTATATTACAGTGTAGCAAATTAAAGTTATGAAGTAGCAACAAAAATAATTTTAGGGTTAAAGGTCACCACAACAAGAGGAACTGTATTAAAGGGTCATAGCATTAGCATTAGAGGGACACAGAAATCAGGGTGAACTCATTTCAGAGAAGAATCCTAAGGGTAAAAATGGCTGAGCAACTTACCCAGCAGCTAGCTGCAGGACTAGAGAAGATCTAAGCCAACTCAGAGAGCTTATCATATCGAGCAATTTTACTGGTCATAGAAATATACACCTAGGAGATGAAATGAGCTAAGGGACACATGGAGTTTGCTTCCTGGAGCTTTTGTTAGACACTGTCTATATAAATATATATGCATAATACATACATACATACATACATACATACATACATACATACATACATACACACATGTCTATATGAATAGTACATGCATATAAATACATATATATGCACATGTCCTGAGAACATTTTATTTTTCTTTTATTACAGGAAAAAGAAAATCGGAGTTGACCAACTCAGGCCAAGGCCAAGCTGTCTAACTAAATTACAGAATTTAATATTTGCTGCGACTCTTCCAACATAAACAGATTTAAAAGACAAGCAGTTTCAAATTAGGTGGCTGTTGGCCAGGCTGATTTTACTCAGGGACGCTGAAGAGCATCTCTGTAAATACCCTTGTCCTTATCCTCAAGCTAACAACAAACACCACAAACAAAAAAGATATTCAATGCTTTTGCTCTCTTTGTTTCCAGGGAGCATTGTGAAAGTAATTATTCTGTTGTATTTAAGAGGCCTATTTCATGGATGGGAAAATGTATTAAATTTCATTTGGCAGTTATTCAATTCTAGTTAATGTTATCGCCAGAGATAACTGCTTCCAAACAGGCTTTCAGACCCTAGCTCCTCCTACTCCACCATAATCCTTCTAAAAGAGCAGGATGGGGACTTTCGGCAGATGCCATCCATCCATGTCAAGACCCATGTAACAATGGCACAACACCAGGGATGTTAGTGGAACTTCTTGGTTTATTGAAAACTGATGCTTGCTATTGCAGGCTTCCAGTTTTCAGAAAGTATGAAAGGTACAAGAAAGTCGGGCAAAAAGATGCCTGATTCCCTTTTTACTTTGTTTGTTTTGCTTTTTATTTAAACACACACTGTTTCCCTGTCATTATGGCTTAGTGACGCGGCAGACATTTCTGGTGTCCAACGGCCGTCTCCCCATGAGATATCACTTGTACATGACAGCTAAAGGCTACTCAATTTCAGCTTCCATTGCCTCGCTGGATCTGTACAGTAGAGGAAAGCAAACCTATTTCCTCCCATGTGCAACATCCCACTTAGGCAAAACGTGTATCCCTTAAAGAAGTAGAAATCAGATGGAAAATTTTAAGGGTTCATAGTTGGAGCTCAAAGCACATAAAAAGCAAGCTGAGGAGCAATGCTGAGAGGAATGAACCAGAGACCCAGGGACCTGGAGAAAACACAACAGAACTCTAAAATCCAACTGCTGTAGGAGAAATTCCTGTCATCCACGATATCTTTCCACCACAGATACACTTGCCTAATTGCTCAGGTTTTTAAAATTACCAGACTTTTCTTTTTTGTAATACATCACGTGATCAAGCATGTCAAGGCCTTCTCACTGAAAGCAGCGGTGGGTCCAGTTCCTGTGTCTGGGCTTGCACTGACTGGGAGATGATTTCATAACTGTCATGAGAATTCCTAATTTTTTTTTTTCCAGAAATCTCATAGCTTTACTTCTACTTTGTCTGAAATTTAGTGTGATTCCTTTATGGACAATTCCTAGAGATTCATTTAATACTTATTCTCCAGATCAAATAATTTTTGAGATGACTTAAAATTTCAAGATTGGTTTACTTTATGAATATGTGTGCTTGTTGGCATGTATGTATAGTGTATGTAGCATATGCATGTAGTGCTTGCAGGGTCCAAAAGGAGGATCTAGGTCCCTTAGAATTGAAGTCACAAATGATTGTGAACCACCATGTAGGGGCTGGGAACTAAAGCCAGGTCCTCTGAGAGAGTAGTCTATACCATTAACCACTAAGCTATCTCTCTAGCCCCTTCAAGATGATTCACACACAATCTAGCCAACTGTGGTTTTAGTAGTGCTTATCTGCCATGTGACCAACTAGGCCAAATTCCTGGACAATCCATCAAAATGGCTATAATGAATGACTCTGTGACATGGCTGCAAAGATGTAAACCAGTGAATGCTGAACTCAGTTCACTTTTCTCTTTCTAAGTCTCATGCATTGGAACTGTTTCCTTTCTCCTTTCTGTATTTCCACCCTCCACTGCTTCCAACACCATAACCTCATTTTCCTGTAACGGGGGTGATGCCTGGATGCAGTGTACCAAATAGGATGGTGGGGGAGCTTAGGGGAGCCCAGTCCACTCTGGTCCAGGGACCAGGCTACTAACTCTGTTGTACGGAACTAAAGTTGACCCAGCTGCAGTGAATCGCATCCATCTAGCATGGGAATTATGGTGAAGACCTGCAGTTACTGAAGCAGCTTCTTTTGTTTAGAAGCCAATTGAACACTTGATGTACGCTTGTAGCTGTGGCCCCCTGGAGCACACCTGCGGCTGACTTCCCTGCAAACCATCCTGAAGCCCCACAGACTGTCCATGAGTAGAGACACACTATGGCACTCAACATCTACTTAGAACTGTGCCTCAGACCCATGGGGATGGCCAACCCTTCCACCCAGGGGGAAATCTCAGACTAATGGCCAAGCCTTACTCTGGGCTGAGTGTGAATGCTAACATGTGCAAGTATGAGTGTGACTGATCAGTGTGGGCAAAAACTAGGAACCAAATCTCCATCCTCCCAGATGCTTATGTCCTGATACGGCTCAACCATAAACACCCACTGAGACTAGCTAACCCCTGCCTCTGTGCTGTACACAATAAACGCGCCGAGTCTCCGGTTGCCACTGTAAGTTGGTGCTGCTCCATCAGTGCAAACACAACTCGCCCGATCCCAGCGTCTACGTATATGTCCGCTGCCTCTTTTGTGCTTATCATTTCTTTATTCCCTTTCTTCCCTTGCCAGGTTTCCAGTACCCAGCTGTGCAGGACACAGTGCCTAACAAATGCCTATAGTAAATATTTGTAGAAGGAACAAAAGCATAAAGAAGTGTGCCCAAGTGAATGAAATGTATCTTCCGCATCTCTTTGTTAATCATCTTTGGAATGTTATATTCTTTTCCCAGGATTTGGCCCTACAGTTAAGGTTCAGCACAGTTCATGTTTTATGGACTGAATCTACGAGTTCCATCCTCTGCTGTTGATCCTTTACTTGGATACCCGGGGACCATCTCAGTTATCCTTATTTTAAAATTGATCAGTCTGACTCTTGCTATCTATGTATGGCTCCTCCGCTGCTGGGCTCCCTCCAACATGACTGTGGGACAAGTAAAGGCCTTCCTCATCTCTTCTTCCAACAACTTCTGTCTTATTAGATCCTTCATAGCCACCAGCCTGTCTCTAGCCCCTTCAGGACTGATCTTTCTGGGTGTGGTGGCACATGCCTTCAATCCCAGCACTTGGGAGGCAGAGGCAGGAGGATCTCTCTGAGTTCGAGGCTGGCCTGGTCTATAAAGCAAGTCTAGGATAGTCAAGGCTACACAGAAAAACACTGTCTCAGGACAAAAAAAAAAAAGACAGTGCTGATCTTCATAATTTTACACTTTGCTATTGCCTTGCTGGGCCTGGGGAGGATCCTACTCTAAGTCAGTAAAGGCACTATACATAAAACATTCAAGGACACTGTCTGGTGGCACTGGACACAGACTTTAAACTTTGCTATGCATAAAGCCAATGCTTGCTTTGGGTTGTGAATGCCATAGGCTCAAGGTCTGGCTTCAGATCATGGGACACCACCATCACTACAGTGTGTGGAGGGAGATGTTCCCCCAACACCAATGGCACGTATCCAGGAGAATCGGTCTGACGTTTGTAACCATTGATAATGCCTAGTCATTTTTGTATGTTTCTGTCCAATAATAAACATTTCGTTTAATTCAGCAAAAGCCTTTCAGATGTCTACATGTCAGCCACTCTTAAGGTACTCACAGGAATGAAAAATAAGGAAAGATAGACATATCTATTACTTAATAGATCCATTGTAATGGTGGTATAATATTATTATGACAGAAGCCAAAATAAAATGGATGTCTTAAAAGAGAATAAGGTCACAGAGTGTTTAACAGATGATGAAGTCATATCTGCTTGGAAAAACCAGGGTGACTGAGATAAGTTTTGAAGGACAAGAAAGATTTTTATGGCAGTTGTCTAAACCTATCTGTAATAGTCTAATTTTTGACACTGATTACATAATCTCCCACTGTAATGGGAAATTTATTTTTTATATCAATAAATGGCATTAGACAGTCTTTCTCTGTCTCTATGAGTGTCTGTCTATCTGTCTGTCTGTCTGTCTCTGATTCTATGTCTGTCTGTCTCTCTGTACATGAAACAAGCAGCTAAGGGCTGTGTGTTAACATGTGTTTTCATATTGTCAGACTACATATCTCTGACAAAAAGCAGATTTTCATGCAGCGCATTCTAAAGCTCAACTACCCTGCTACAAAGTGAACACATAGGGCATTCTGGACACACATGGCATCTCACTGGATGTGTGTATTATTGGTTCAAATGATTCACTCTTATTTTACTGCAGTGAAGGCTTTCATCTCCCAGCTATACAGTAATGGCTTCCATATGACCAGTGGCTGCTATAAATAAGATCAAAAGCAAAAGAAAGGGTTTAATAAAAGAAAATGACATTAAGAGTAGCATTAAATCAAGGAAAAATGCCAATATCCACTTTATATATATATTTCCCTTTTTGGAGACCAAAGGATCACAAAAGCACTAAGCACCTTCTTCAGTGTTTCACGGAGGGTCACCTGCAAAGAGCAGGTGTGTAGAGGGTCTATCTGTGTATGTCTGACCATGGGAAAGGCTGTGGGGAGGGGTGGAGAAAATGAAGAGATAGCAGCAAAACGGCCCCTTTTCAGTCACTATGGCAAAGTGAAGGGGCAGCAGACTCAGTAGCTGGCTTGACGTTGGGAAGACTATGGTAGAGTGCAGGCCTTCCCATCTCTCTGGCCCTTCTTTTCCTAGCCAACAGGGACAGACTTTTTGGTAATCCTGAGCTTCTCAGAGAATCGTGACATTGCTCAACTCCAGTGCATGTGTTCTGAGGAAGGAAGTTTTTTTTGGCAAGACAGATTTGATATACAGAGCCAACTTCCCAAACAGATTTTCTTCTGGTTCTTAAAAAAAAAAAAAGAAAGTTTACAATGGTAATCTCAATTCCCGACTGGATAAACAGCTGCTAATAACTGCCTGCTCCCAGAGAAGGAGAGGAGGCTGATTCCTTTCTTCCTCAGGATAATGGCCACCTGCTTTGCCCTAGCTCCAGCACTTGGTTCCTCCCATTTCTTGTTTTCCTTTTCTCAAAACTGCTTCAGTGTGGATTTTGTCAAGTGGGCTTCATTTCTCCCATTTCCCCTTACATAGCCAAAAACAAAAACAAAAAACCAGAAACAACCCCCGAAAAAAAACAAAACAAAACAAGACCCCAAAACCCAAAAGACAAAAAAACAAAAAACCCTCCCCAGACCCAGGCAGTTGGGCTACGACTTATTTACAGTAATAGGTATTTCACCACTGGTGTGTGTGTTTAAAGAGGAAATTCAAGCACTTAAAATCTCCGAGAAGCAGTGGAACGTCAGACCCTTGGAGCTGTAGCCCTGGAGAGGAAATGACCGTTTTGGAGTCCTTCATACTGAGCTAATTATTCACTCAAGGGCTAGCTGTGCTCAAAGATGCTGTTTCCAACAGTACTGCTAATGCGATTACTTAACTTAAACTGGTTGGTGGGTTGGTGTCTTAAACGGAGGAGCAAACTTCAACACGTTTTCCTCTAAGAGGAAGTCCCCTGCAGCAGATTCCTGAGCTAGCCGGCCCCTGGCAGTTTTCTCACTTGTCCATGAGCACCTGCTTTCACAATGACCTCAGTCCTATATCTCAAGATTCAGACGTTTCTCAAAACAGCTTTTAAAACAAAAACCAGCTGTTTCCCATCTAGCCTACAGGGGGGAAATTGGGCAGCTTACAGAACATTACCCAGAGACTACCATTCTCCAATAACTTTCACACACCCGCGGCTCCACACCAGAGCTGCGCGTGTGCAGAAGCTGCGGAGAAGGCGCATGTGAAACGAAAATGTTCAAACTCAGTTGCGTGGCTTTACACAATACCTCCAATTAGCTGCTTTTGAGGGCGTGTGGCCAGTGTAAGACAGCGCTTCTTCTCGCTAATATCGGACAGATCTTTGGGCTAAACTCAGCTTTACAGTTCTTGGATCATTTATGGAGAAGGGGGAAGCTATGACCAAGCACAACTGTGAACGCCAACCAGTTAGGTCTGACAGGAAATGTAGCGTCCCACCTTTCAGTTTTCAGCCCCGAAGTTGATGTTTTTCTAAACTCTGTTCTTGCTGGGAACTCGGTTTTTGTTTTGTTTTGTTAGTTTGTTTTATACACATGTCCTCTAAGCAGCTAGGATACTTTTGATTTGAAAAATTTACAGCCACAATAAAAGTTAAACTAACACAACGACCATGGAATTTGAAGAAATATAAAATGGCTAAGGCCTCATTTTGGCTTTTAAACACTGCCAAGCTACACCAGTATTTTCTGTTTTGGTATGAATGACATAACCGAATTACTTCATGAACTGCTACTTTAATTCCCAGGGGTGGAAAATTCCATGAGTTAATTTAATTTGGATGTAAAAAAAAAAATATACATGAAAACTCACTCTTCCTGTGGACTCTCATGTGCAATGCTCAAACCAAACTGCTGGAGCTGCTGCCCTGTGGAGGAGGGGCTTGGAGCAGTCTGGTCTACCAGCTGCAAGACCAGGCCATCAGGCGTCTGCCTTACTGCTCTTTGAGAATATAAGCGCTTTTCTTTTTCTTTCTATTCTAAAAAATTCTTTTGGAACCATGTGTATGCTGCCTTCTCTAGTAGCTGGTAAACATTAGCACAGACTCTTGCCCAAGTCTAGTCTTTTCCTAGTCTGGTCATGTCTTGCACGTAACTCTACCTTGCCCTGAAGTGAGGTGTGTACCTGTGCCAGAGGCTTGCCAGGATTGGTTCCTATGAAATCCTAGAGTCTCGCACTTGTAAGTACTGTGTCTACAGTGAGCTGAGATACAAGGAGTGAATGAAGATGTGGGCTTTCAAATGTACCCAGTGTGTGCTCTTCTCTCCAGAGGAATCTGCTCTCAGAATGTGGAGGCACTACTACCATTTTTTAAAATCAATCAAGGATTGTTCAATATGCTAAATTATGGGCAGCTTAACAGTTCTTACATTTGATATTTAATAGCAAAAAAAAGGATGACTAAGGTCCTGAAAGCATTGGCTTGCCTTTTCCTCCATTATGTAAGAAGAAAACAGCCAGCATAACAAGCAAGATGAAGCTAGAGAGGGTTTGTTTCAAATATGTATTTTATTTTCACATATGAAAATGGGGTAGAGGACAAGGTTTTAAACATTCATTTGCTCACAGCACATGGCTGCAGGATGATGAATATGTGCCTTGGATTTGTTGGGTCCAGGGGCACAGAAAACAGGGGCTTGTGGTTACACACCAAAGCACACAGACTGAAAGTTTCCATGTCATGAGGCCTGAGTTTGAATATAAAAGGCCATGAGAGATGGAAGAGAATGTCCCCAATGGAACCCGTGGTGGGTGTGCATAGAGCCGTAGTTCTAGCCACCACCCTTGAGGTGGCTGCATAGAAGGTCCCGACTCTCGCTGAATTAATGTAGAACCCAACTATCACATGAGCTTAAGAATTCTGAAGCAATTGTTGAACAAATAATTCTTGGCCAAGAGAATTTCTGAAAGTTCCTTTTCTTCTCTTTTTGTGTCCTTAAGGGTTTTTTTTTTGTTTGTTTTTTTTAAATGTATGCCGGGACTAGAGAAGGAACATCTTTCAGTTCTGGTTACTAATCTACTCAGGAATATTTGATAATCCAGGAGGTTAGAAAAGACAGGAAAATGCTAGAGTCGGGCAACTATCCTGATTTTAAAAATAAAAACCCTTAGTAACAGAGTAATGGCTGAAATATGAGTCGACAATTTCGATCCCTGGTGGGACTACAGTAGTCTGTTCGACAGTCAGTGTCTATGTGCTCTGAACTCAGTTTGATTTAGTCAAGAACAAGTTCCTCTAGACAAACTCCATTTCATCACTGACAGGGGGCATGTGCATGCCCAAACTCTTACAACGACAGGGTGAACATTATAACTGAAGCTCCATGGACAGAATTAGGGGACAGACCTGGTTGTGACAGAAAACTCCAGGAGCAGGAACAAGTGTGGAGAGAACGAAGGTTCTCTTGAGCCTTAGGGCCTTTTGGCCTATGACCTTCCCTGGCCAACGTTTTTAGTAGTGGCTTTGATGTGGACTTTAAAGGCACCCATCACATCTGCCAACACTACATCTGGCAGAGGATATAATGAGCATGTGAGGTACACTTTAGACTGGAAATAGATAGAAGGGTGAAATATGACATTCAAAGAAGTTATATGAAGTTGTGTACAGCTGTAACACTAAGTACACTGGGGCAGAGTCAGCACGGAGGCTTATTTATGGTTCAAAGATTACGGGTTCAATATATGTCAGCAAGACTGTGAAGGTGTCAATATTAGCAAATAAGATTTGTTAGGCAGAATGGGTAGGATGCAGGAGAAGGTGTATTTTCACTAGTCTACCCTGAAAGCCTTCTGAGTATCATGTTCAGTTTCCATATATTAAAAGTTCCTTAAAGTAGAATAGGAGACTCTTGGATAAACTAGGGAGGGTGCACTGTAAACTAGTAGGGCTTTGGAGGGGGTTATTTGAGGTTAATATTTGAAGATATAGATGCTGAATTTAAAGGCCAGAAAACTCTTGACAGACTCTCTACAAATACTGAAAGCCCCTTGTGTGCATATTGGGTTGGACTTGGGAGCAATTCCACTGTCCAGAAAAGCGCTGTACAGAGAGGCAGAAGTGGAGTGCGCAGAGGTACAGTTTGCAACTCGTTGATAGAAACAGGCTTTACAAAGGGGGAAAATTTCAGCTGATCAACATTTTTGGCAGATAATTTATAAGAATATTAGAGCTGAAATGACATTTAAAGCCCCCAGGGTTCTATAGCAATGACTGCACAGGGAAAGCATATGCCCAAGCATGTGTAGAACCTTACGGAGTCAAGACCTGCAAAGACTGAAGGCGCTGTGCTTATGCCTCTGTGCCCACCATGATGGCCTGCCAGGAAATGCTATCCAGGCAGCAAAGCAGTAGTATCCAGTGGGCACACCCTATGTTGTAATTCAGTATGATCGGTGGAGATAAAATAGCTGCTCACTATAGAGAGTTAAGAGAAAACTGAAGAGTGAGTTCGAAATCATTACCTAAGCACATGGAGTAGGGTGGTTTAAATACCATTCATAATTTTGAAACTCTTGGGGTACAGCATAAAATGACAAATGTACTGTAGAGGACTGATAGAAAGGCTATTGGGAGCAGCTATATACTGTATCTCAGTGGGAGAATATTTGGCAAGCACTTACAAGGCCCTGGGTCCGATCTCCAGTAGTATTTTTTTTTTTTTTTTTAAAGTTGGTGTAGTTGCTCTGGCCTGTCTGTCTGTTTTTAAGCCTAGCTCAACCACTAACTAGCCAAGCAAACATAGTTGAATCACTTCCCCTTTCTAGGTCTTAGTCTTTGGTAGAAAAACAATGACAATAGGCTGACTTTTGAGCTAAAAATTCGGAATCTAAAATTCAGTAATCCAAGCTCAACATGCAAACGGAAGTGAACTGCTTATCCATAAAGTCTTATGCCCTCTCAGTTCCTATATGCTCCACGCCAGCTAAAGAAAGATTATTGCTGCCTTGACACAAGCTCATTGAATACTTTTTTAAAGAAAATAAAAATAAAAAACTTACTGAAAGCCAGGCATGGTAGTGCACGCCATTAACCCCAGCACGTGGTGGGCAGAGAGAGGTGGATCACTGTGAGTTTGAGGGCAGCCTGGTCTACAAAGTGAGTCCAGGACAGCCAAGGCTACCCAGAGAAACCATGTCTCAGGATGTGGGGTGAGGTGAGGGCACTTACTGGAAAGAAAGAAATGAAGCTAAGATCTACATGCATCAGCGATTCCTAAACTGTATTCCACAATTCCACCTGGGGTAAGGAGTCCAATGTGGGGGCCTGTGGGATGCCATGGAGGACAGCTATGGGAGACGAGTCATAAAGGATTCCTTCATCTCTTAATCAGCCAGAGCTCTCAAGAGATTGCTACTGCTAGTTCCTGTGGTATGAGACTGTAAGCCTAGTTAATGGGGAGGCTGGAAAAGGAAGATTGAGAGTTCAAAGTCATCTTGAGTAAGTTCAAGGCAAGCCTGAGTACAAGAGGGAGACTGTATTTCAAACTTTAAAAAGAAAGAAAGGAAAAGAGGTGGGGGTGGGGCAGGGTTGCAGCTAGTGGTAGTGCACCTGCCTGGTGTGGGCAAAGTGCTGGGTTTCGTGCCCAGCAGTGTACACAGGGCACTTCTATACCAGCTGATTAGGAAGCACTCCCTTCTGGTGAGAGTCCCTGGTTTCTCACAGGGCCTTGTAGACTGGTGCCCAGCAATGCTTAAAGATAGTGGTTCTTTCCAACTAGTGTGTGAGCCCCCTTGAGACTCGAGCCCATAATGGAGGGTAGTGGCTGACACCAGTGACCACAGCTAAATGCTCTTGAAATGAACAAGCAGAGTTTACTTAAAAAGGAACTGAGAACCGCAGGAACTGTACACTGATAATAAACCCAGCATTGCTGAGTCTATCTACAGGTAACCAGGGGCACACACAGGGGAAATGTATTAATGTTGGATTAGTTCCATTAAGAGATGATGTGAAGCCATTGGAAAGGCTTCTTTCAGAGACCCGCCTTTGGAAGACTGCTCCTAACATGCTTTATAGGAGAGCGAAGGATTTGAACACCAAGATGAACCATGAGATGTATGAGGCACAGAGGGGACTGGAAGTGGTAAGATTCCCTTACTAGGTAAGAGACAAACCTAGATGCTTCCTTCTTCTCCTATATTCAGAGAGCTATGCTTTGCTTTTGCCAGGGAAGGAGGCTGTTATGGTAAGAAATGTTACTTGATGGCTTAAGATTATATTCTCGATGATTCAAGCAGGATGAGTTCACAGCTGTTGGCCATTCAAGATGTACATGGTGACTTAAGAAGGCACTTAGCCAAGGATGGTTTACCATGAGAAAGAAACCTCCACCCCCACCCCCACCCCCAATGGAGAGAAGAAAGCTTCTGGGGGAACCAGACTAACCTTCTTCTGCCAACCAACGCTTATCAAGATATGAACATCTCAAACTTTTTGCACTGAAAATTACTTCTGAAAAGGTGTATTGACAATTCCTGGGATGGAGGCATGGTGACAAAACAGAACACAGAGTTGGGAGTAAAGCCTCTGGACTTAAATATAGCTGTATGCTTTGACCCGGTTGAACTTTGTGAAGCTCACATCACCAACCCTGACAGCCACTATGGTCTCCCTCATTGGACTTCTATGAGTGGCACCTGAGATGCTGTGTCCAGAACCTAGAGCAGAGGGGCCAAGCTAGTGTTTTCTTCCCACTGAGTGACCATCTATTTGCTGGGAGGGAGAGCAAGTGTGAAAGGTGGCACTCAAGGAATATACATCAGTCAGTCATACTGAAGTGGCTCCTGTAAAAGATGCTCAGCTTCATGAAGCTGGGTAAGAGAAACACCTGGTAGTGGTATAACTCATTGTGTTATGAGTTGGGGGTACAGGAGTGTGTGTGTGTGTGTGTGTGTGTGTGTGTGTGTGTGTGTGTGCATGCGCAGAAAATAACTGTTATAGACAGAAACAGCAAGGGATGGCTTCCTGGAAGATGAAGAGTTTCTCAGAACTTTGACAATGGACACGGCAGGTGAACTCAGGACATATGCAAATGAAGTACCTAATGGGGCCAATGCTGGTAATGTGCATATACTGGTCTGGCTAGAAAGCCTTTGCATAAGGGAATAGCTAAATATAAGGCTTTTGGTGAATAATCAAGGTATTAACTGATGAACTAAGGAGCTGACCCTATTCTTACAGACAATGGAAGTTCCTTCAAAGTTCCTGAGAAAGGAAAAGCACAGTCAAACTATGTTATCTAGAAAGCCCCACATACCTGCCATTCACTCTGGTGGTATGACCCATGCCGTGTGGGGGTGTGATGGGGTGGGGTGGGGTGGTGGTAGTGGTGGGGGCATCCCGGTCACTGTATTGATACTTAGTAAATTATCAAAGACCAAGGAAGACATTTTGTGACTCAAAGGCTAAGTGCACCATGTGAGCGATTAACTGAGATAGCTGAGGAAGACCCACAGTTTTCCCCATGACAGACTCAAGCTGCTAAGGGGAAGCAAGATTTACAGCACCATCCACGTTATCAAGGCATTTTGTTTTGCTGTTTAGGAGGCAGGGAAGGAAGGAAGAGGAGCGTGGAGGTCAAGACCATTAGGAGCCGTCTGTTCTTTAATCAGAAGGAATCATGAGGTGGAGTTGAAGGAAGATTTGCTCAAAACAAAACCAGCCTTGGGATGAGTCTCAAGTTTCTGCACCTCACTTCCACTCCAGAACAACAAAAGAAAGAGGTGTGTAGCTGGGACACAGCCTTTCCAGCCATTCGGCCCTGTTTCCTGTACATACCTCCCACGGCTACTTTATTTCCTGCAGCTGGCCAAGGTTTGAAAGCCTGTTTCATGTATTAAAATACAAATGTGGAAAACATTACCAGTACCCTCCTTGAATTTTTTTTGTTGTTGTTGCTGGGGGAAAGAGGGATTTTTTTTTTCTTTTCTTTTCTTTTCTTTCTTTTTTTTTGCTTCCTCCCTCAAACGTTTTTATTGTGGAATGTGTCAAATGGTCAAACGCTAACTTCAGACTGACAAAAGTTGAAAACTATTTCCTTTGTTCTTCGGTTTTTGTTTTAAAATTCATATGGGTTTGAGTTGAGAAAAGACACTTCAATCCGATCTCTTGCACACACACACACACACACACACACACGAAGAGCCCAGGGCTTTAGGGACAGGCCACATGGTATCTAGGAAGTGAGGAGGGTAACAAGGCCTCGACTGGACTCCAAGGGCACAGGTGGTTGACATACACATCTCTGGAGCAAGGACATGATCTGGGTGGTTCCAGAGTTCCTTGTAAGAGTGGGAGGAAACTTTTGGTTTTTTAAAATCAGTAAAACCAGCAACTTTTTCCTTCTACATAGTATTCTGGCAATCATATCCAAGAGGTATCTATATAATATTGGCCAATTAGTTCCCTTTTTAAAAATTGTTCCGTTCTATTATCTTTCTCTTTTTTTCCCCCATTGGGGTCAGTTCAAGTTCCCTTCTCCAAAAATAATTCTAATGTTTTGTGTCTGTGTCTTTTTTTTTTGTTTTGTTTTTCATTTCGTCCTGTCCCACTGCCGATCAGACTCAAAGAAGAGGCAACCCAAAGGTCAAATAATTCCAAACAGCGTCTATGTACAGTTTAGTATGTTAAAGAACCACCTAGCCTCCATCTGGTATTTAAGAACAAACTACATATTTAGGGAAAAGACAACTTCTACATCAATGTCTTGGGTGCTGCATCCGGCTCGCATATGCACAGTGAACGCAGCTACAGAAATTAGACTATTTTTCTCTTGATTGAGAGCAGATATATATATATAACTGGTTATAAGGCGCAGATCTGGATTTTAATAAACCCAGATTTCTTAATTAAAAGCAGTGTTGTTTAAACACTGTAGTTGAAAAAAAAAAAAGAGCTGTACAAATGAAAATCTCATATTAAGTGCATCACGAGTGTTTAACACATTACCTGAGGCCAGGCTAAATTAAAATCTAGACTTTCCTTTGTAAATTCTTAAGCAACTGCCAATGGATATGCAAACAAGTTTTACTCAATGATGGATTTTTGGGGTACAGGTCAAGATAAAGAAAAAAATGAATATTGGCATTCAAAAATATCTTTCCACATTTTAGAAGTGAGTTCATTCCTTCTATTTATAAACCCACATTTTTGGTTTCTAATCAGTTGCAGGTTTCAGTATTATATTGCACAGGATGGCCCTCTTCATCTTAGTCTTTCAATTAAGGGAAATTGAAGAAGGACCAAAAAATACTGTTGAGCAAGTACAAAGATTCACAGTTATTTTGCATTTCCATTTGGAAGCATATCCAAGTAGGAGAAGCTGCAGTGAGGATGGAAAATAGACTTGAACCAAACAACCTGTAAACCCTAGAAGGGTCAAGCAGCAATAGGATGGTTACCACCAGGCATGTGCAAGGAGCAGAGTTACCCCAAAGTCAACAATAAAGTAAAATTTATACCATTTGTCAGGCAATTGTTATCATTTAATATTTTCTTATAAACATTCTCTGACTCCCCACTCCCAAAGGGCAAATACACAACTCCCTGAGATTAAAAGGCATCATTTTCATTTCTTTAAGAGAAACCAAATCGAGCCATCCTCATATTTGGAATATCACTGGTGCAACATGCACTTGAGTTGTGTGCTTCGACCAAAGTTATCAAGGTGAATAACTGACAATATGAGCAACGATTCAGCAACTTACTAATGCTTATGTGGGATAAAGACACGTGTCTATATGAAATCGTGTACATGAATACTCATAGGAGTGTGTTTGGTTGTTTGTTTGCAACTATCAAAGAATGAAAGCAGCCCAAGGATCTTTCACCTGATAAGTGGGAAATATAATGTGCTATATATAATGGCAATAAAAACAAATGAAACTTTAGTATGTGGAAAACATAGGTAACCCTTAAAAAGATAAAGTAAAAGAAGCTAATCCAAAAAGCCAATACATAGTTTAATTCCATCTCAATGACATAGAGACAGAAAGTAGAGTAGTGATTGCCAGGAGTAGAGGGGTGTGAGGAGGGTGGCGAATGACAGTTTGATGATTGTGTGGCTTTCTCTTTCCTTTTACAAGAGGCAAAAATGTTCTAGAATTAGACTGTTGTGTTGGTTTCACAATACTATGAACGCCCCAAAAACTCACGGAACTGTACACTCTCAATATGTGAGTTATATCTATAAAGCTATTCTTAAAAAAAAAAAAATCACTTACCATGAGTGAATGTCTGTTGGCTGAAAGGAGGCCAGTTCCATACCCTGAGCCCAGACCACCCATTGCTCCATTGTGAGAGGCTCCCATGATCCCATGCATGTCCCCATGGCCACCAGGCACAGCTGTGGACGGCCCCACGGCGTGATTCCGCAGGACATGAATTGCATCGTCCAGTCTCTCTAAACGGTCTTCGATTCGGCTTTGCTGTTGGTTTATAAGGGAAATGAAGTCTGAGTTAGTTTGAAACGCATGCACAGGTTACACAAGCAGAATGCTGAGCTGTTACAGACCACACTTTGGGTTTCAGGGTACATGTTTCCAATACAGCTTATTTCCTTAGAACAATAATAAAAATAAATAATGTCCTTCCTAGAAAACTGGTGGAAAATGTTAATGTTGAAGTTACAGTGTTATTTTTCAGGAACAAAGTAAATTCAATAAATCTTTGAGGACATTATTGTGTACATATGCTATACTGGACTGCATTAGCTTGAAAGGGAGTTTAGATTTATGTTACAGGAAAACATGCATTGAATTTGAGGAAGACTTTGGCAAGCACTGACTGAAGAGCTAAAATATTAGTAGCAGAAAGATGATCTAATTTTGCCATTTGAATTAAATTTTCCTCAAATCAGAGACAGGTAAAGGTTTAGACACTTTTGCCCCCTACTCCTCCTACTTTTTAATCTGTTATGAAATCAACTTGCATGTGTGTATGTAGGGAGGGGGCTCAGAAATTATTATAGCACAAATATCCTAAAAATTCTGTTACAAAGTGATGCGAAACCACAAAACTAAAGAATAACAAGATTTAGCTTGATTATGTACCCAGGATCTACGGTTAATTTCAAAGTCCATATGGCAGCAGTGAATTCATTGTATAATTAAAAGCCAATTCTTTGCTTTCCATTTTAGACATTAGGATCCTAGTTCCCATCAACTAGATAAGGCCTACACCATAGCTAACAGTGAAGAAAGAGAACAGGCATATCTTCCTTTTTACCATGATCGACAAACATCAAGCAGTGCTTGCCAGTGTTCACATAAAAACGCACCATCTCATCAATGTGCATTCCACATGTATTCCCAGACAGGTGGGGGATGCTCATTCCATACAGAACTGAAAATGAAGCTCAAAACTGAAATGACTTATTCTTCTGTGTCTTATTGTCAAGAAATCATAGTCAGGATTGGAACCTAGGTCTCTCTCTCTCTCTCTCTCTCTCTCTCTCTCTCTCTCTCTCTCTCTGTGTCTCTCTCTTCTCTCTCTCTCTTTATCTCTTCTCTCTTCTCTCTCTCTCTCTCTCTCTCTCTCTCTCTCTCTCTCTCTCTCTCTCTCTCTCTCTCTCTCTCTCTCTCTGTCTCTCTCTCTCTCTCTCTCTCTCTCTCTCTTAGCTCTAGTGCTGTTTTGTACTAGAACATGTTATAATCCACTCTGGTTTCGAATGTGGTGTGCAAACAGATGTACCAGCTTTACTGCATGAGAAAAGCAATTCCTAATTACTCTATCCTGACAGGAAGAATGTGTGTCTAACAGAGTTAGTCTATGGTACAGAACAGATCTCTACTGATGAATCACTCTGAGTGCCTAGAATGAGCAAGGCATCAAAGCTGTAGTCCACAGAGATGTACCAATCTCTCCAGTCCTACAGGGAAAAAGGCCTATTTTTGATGGCTGGCCTAGGGAGAATAGCCTGTAGAGGTTAAGTACTTAAAACAACTGAGTTAGCTATCTGGGTACAGTCTGTAGATGAAAGAGCTGGGCAGCGGGTAAGTTGAGTCTCTGTGCAGTGGCCTCTATTGTTTAAAAGGAAAGGAAGAGCATAGGAAGAAAGGAAACTAGCTTCTATATTTTCCTCTGTAGATCTTCCTTTAAAAAGTAAGTTGAAAAGGAAAATTGTAGCCCCTACATCAGACAGGCTTACTTGGGTGGAGATAGGGAAAACAGAAGACTCAATCCTGAGGGACAAATGGGCTCCCCACCACTTGACTCATGAGCACAGCAAACCTGCATGGTGCACAGCTATTTCTTCTTGCATAATTCTAGCTCCACCCACCCTAAGCTGAGGAAGATAAAAGTGCCAGACTTTGAATCATTCTGTGAGTATTTATAATATGCATTAAGCCCATGGAAAGGATCAGCTCTTTCCTCTGGAATAGCAGTCACTTCTTTACAAGTAAAATTGCTGGATTTCGATGAGAACTGTAGCAGATGAGGGCTACATCAATAGCAGGCCTCTTGGATGAGGTTAGGAGGAAATGGTTTACAGTTGTTTGGTAGGTAGGCTGGCAGGAGATAGCATCTTCAAGAGTCCCAGTCCTCATGCTTAGGTGCTCATTGCTCTGGACTTTTCCCAAAGATGCAGGGAGAAGGGCACTATACTTAGCTTCCAGGATGATTCTTTATCTCTTATTAGGCCCTAGGTATTTAGAGCCCTGGTCTTGCATGCTAGATGCATGTAGGTCACCATTTCTAAACAGAGATGAGCCTAGCATAATGACCGGTGTTCCTAATGTCGACCTTAAGTAATGATTAGTGAAAATAAAAACTTAGAGTGATAAAAGGGGGGCAGGGAGCTTGATTGGAAAGTGGTGAGATCTGAGATGCGACATACCAAAGAATGCAAGGGTCCTTCATAATTAGGAGATGATGAGGCCTGTCCTCCATTTCTAGACCAAACAGCTGTGCCTGCTGATATCAAAACGAGAAACACAATCAGATCTGTGTACACTTAAACCCACCTATACTTAAAAAAGAAGCAATGCTGATTTTCATTAGTCAATATGATAAACACGCTTAATCTTTCCAGATCAAAATCTGGGAGCCAGGAAAAATCTTTCAAATGTAAAACATGTACCCTTTTCATTGGCTCACAGTGTCCTCGGGCTTCTCTGTAAAAAAAGGAATATTTTATTGGGTCTAAATTTCAGCTAGCAGAGCTCCTCTGTCACTCGGGAATGGAAAGCCACGGCACTTTCACGGGTACCAACGACTGAGTGGGTGACTAGGCCTCAACTCAAGGCCAGTGGTGCTCAACCAAACTCCCTTGTTCATACAGAAGAACTTTACTCCTGGTTTTAAAATGTCCATGGGATGAGTTAAACCCTTAAAAACGTATTTATTTATTTATTTATTTTAGCACTAGGGATCGAACTCAGTGCTTAGCACACTCTCTGCACATACTCTTACTTGGTCCCTCAGAGACCTCCAAGGAAATGAAGTTAATTCACAGCATTTCACTAAAGCAGAGGACACAAAACTCCCTAACAGGAAGAGCTAAGTAGTTTCTTCCAAATAGCCTCTCAGAATATATTCCCTATATCCATCCTATAAAAGAAAGATCATTTTAAAATCGAAACCAATTGTAAATTTCACATCCACTTTGAAAACTAACAAAGTCCATAATTCAAAACAGAAAAACAAAAAACAACACAACAACAACAAAACCCCCCAAAACTCTGACCTCTCAAGACCCTGTGCCCTGATACTGCCAACATATTTACAATTCATTCTTCCTATCGTTTCTGTGTATGTCTGTGTATTTTTATGCTAAATAAAAATAGGATATTTTGTTCAATTACTTTTCTTGACAGAATTTGAACAGAGCCGTTGGTGTGAAAATAGCAATCTGTCCCCTTATTTATATCTTCATAAAAGTTCTTTCTTCCTAACACGTGGTCTTCCAAAATGCATTTTTGAGGATTCTGAAAAGTGGCTTCACTGGCCTTGTTTTATGTACCATCTACCTACAGCGGGTTGTTGAGCCTGACACCTCAGTGAAGGACTGTGCATCCCCTTCCTCATCCCTACAGGGCAGCAGCAGGAGCAAGAGGACCAGGTTTCTGAGCACTCGTTTCTCTCATTGTTACTGGCATAGCAAACCACCCAGCCTTCCCCCACTTCGGGACACTTAGCACAAAAGCAGGACATCTGACATTAGTCGTTCTTGTACTTCAAGAGCATGGAGCCGACTGCTTTGTTTGAACTGGTAAATGTGGTGGTTCACCTGCCTCCACACGCCCCTCCCACTGCCTCAAGTCCTTTGTACTCGATCCTCCTCTGGTTTGGGAGATTGATATTTGAGAAGACTTTTTTTTTTTTTTTTTTTTTTTTCAGAGCCGAAGAATCTGGTGCCAAGCCACAACAACACAATACTGAACTTTCCTTTCCAGTTGGGGCAGGGACGGGTGGACAGGTGGTTGGGTCGGGGAGGGTAGTGGTGGTGGTGCTGGCATTCTGTTACCATCTTAAAACTGCTCCTTCCCAGTTTCAGTTTGTCACCCAGAATAGACTCACTTCAGTATCCAGTTGACCCTGTCACCGTCCTATTCTTCTAACTTCCTCTATCACAGAGCCTGCAGCCCCATCTATGTTGCAGCCATCCTTTCTTAGGCTTGCTCAGCAGTTTAAACCCCCTCACTTTCTATGAGGGAACTCAGCTTAGAAGGACACAGGGAATGGTGCACAATTCAAGGACACAACATTTAGGCAAAGCAAATCAACTCTAAGTTCCAGTAAGGTCGGGTATCCATGTGACAGTTTTGTATGTAAGACACTTTGTCATCTTTCCAATAATCTGAAACATGGACAAGGCAAGGCTGTTGGGGAGCATTTAACCTAAGAAGAGCAGTAGGTCACTCTGGTGCACTTTGGAAAAGTAAGATGACTTACTATGTAATTGTATCACTTATAATTATGTGATTAGAAGCTGTACATCATAGTAATTTACCACATTTTAAAGACAAACAGCCACCTTACTTCACACAATTATGTAACAATTTATGTACAAAATTGCACTTTCCTCTAAATATTTCAATTTAGGGAAGGC
The DNA here is from genome assembly GCF_903995435.1 of Acomys russatus. NCBI lineage: Eukaryota > Metazoa > Chordata > Mammalia > Rodentia > Muridae > Acomys > Acomys russatus. The sequence goes on along the minus strand of NC_067156.1, from coordinate 55,927,754 downwards.
TCAAATGTCTTCAGGGAAGGGTTCATTTGCATGGCCAATATTTGGTAATTAAGAAGTAGGTATTCATGACTACATTAACTATTTTTTGAGAAGTTTTGTTGGAATATATGAATCAGCTGTTGAACATCTGTAGAACTAAGAAAAGTGTAAGAAATGCTTTTTCATCCAATTTTTTTAAAAAAAGGATGCAAATGCATCCTCAGATTATAATTTGTGTCATCCACCCCATTATGTGGGTGTATGGGCATGCTATGCTTTGAGATTTCTGTAGGCACTGGGAGTGTAGAAGGGGGTCTCTGTGACCTGTTATAACTGTATAATGGAGATTAGAACACAGTACCTGAGAGCGAAGGAGGGGAGCCAACGGGAGTCGAAGGGTTTGATGAAAAGCTGTTGTTAGTGTGATCTGGAGAATAGATCTTTAAAAAGTAGAAAGGAAAATAAATTCTCATTTATTTTGAATAAACAAATGGTAAACAGCAAAAGTATATCTGCGGTTCATTTAAAACCCGCAAGTCACACAATGCATGCAACATTCACCTGCACTACCAACAGTCAAAAATGGAAAATGCAACAATTATTACAAGTTTTCAAAGGAAGTCCTGTGGTGGTGTGGGACAATAGGGGAAAAAAGCCTGGGGTCAGCCAACTTTAAGTCCATTTCTTTCCCCACTCATAACTGGTTCTTTGGCTGTGGACAAGCCACTGAGATACTATTTTCAGATTTTTCTTTCTTCCTCCATAAAACAAGGGCCTGGGCAGGGATGTGTCTACTGTGATTAGGGCATTGCACAGCAGGACAGAAGAGCCCAGATTAAATATGCACTTTCACTTTGAACTCAAGGCTGACAGTAGTTGAACTTATTTTATGTTCACCAACATAAGCAACTGAAGACAACCTTAGGAGACTGATTCCCTCAAACGAGTGTAAATGACCATAGTTAAGCCTTCAACGACAATGCAAGGAGCGGCAATGCAAGGGGCGGTGCTCTCGCTGAGTGAATAAGGGATGCTATTTTGTCACTAGGGAGCACACAGGGCTTATTCATTTGCAGCTTACTGGCAGTAGGTGGACAAAGCAGAGTAATTAAGTCCCCCAGGTGCCAAGGAAGTGACAAGTACCTTGTGAACCTCAGTTGTTATTTCTTTTTCCAGGTAACTTTTCCAAACTGTCTCATAACTGACTCTTGAGGAATCTGTCTTAGCTAGCCAATGGGCATCTATAATACTTCAGAGATGAAAAATAGAAATGGACACCAAAAAATATATATGAGTCCAAAGGCTCAGAGAATGTTCTCAGACCATCATTGAAAGTGGCTAAGTACCAGTGAGAAAACATGATGAAAGAGGCTAGGCAGAAGAGGCAAAATTGCTTTCCTCAAAGTCTCAGTGATCCTTATCCCCCAGTATCCCCCCCCCCCCCGCCATCAAAGTTATTTGCATTTATTTTCTAAAATTCCATATGTCCACTTCTGATTAAAGTTCACCCTGCTACAAGCGGTGCCTGTGGAGTCCAAAGTCAATATTTCCTTACCGAAGCCAGGGCTTTCCCCAGAGCGTCTCCAGTCTGGGAACTGCCTGCTGCCCCAGTTCCTCTGTTTGCTGCAAAAACAAAAGAAAGAATATGAAAACCAGGCAGTGAGACGTCTAGCAGTTTTCTATTCCTGGTCCATTTACTCACAATTTAATTGCATTTTTAATGCTAATTACAACACATTAATCTTTAATTAGCATTAATTTGTTTGCTGAGGTAGATGTCAAATATATTCATGTTACTTTTTTTTTTTTTGCAGATAAAATATAAACCTGACACCTTGATGTAAAGACAAAGTGTTTTCCCTGCTATTACCTCCCCCAAGTTGATGATGAGCAGTTACTGGTGACAGGTATCAAGCCAAGCCTTGGTGGTCATCATTACTAAGAAAAATGTGACACTTTCAGGACATTAAATGTCCTCAAATTCTATGATTTCTTTATATGTATTTGAATTATCTTCCTGAATAATGTGCACCTATCTTCAAATAACAAAAACTTAACAGACAGCAAAATGGGGCATTCATCTTAGCGTCGCAGTCATTTTGCTAGTGAAGAGAAAGAATATTTTTATTATTTTAAATAAATATTTCCATATATAAAATAAAAGGGATTACTAATAATAATGCAAATGGTCCAGTACATAACACAGCCAACTCCTTTGTTAAAGGTAACATGCCATTAGAGCCATGTGGCGAAAATGGGTCGGGTGGTCTTGAATAAGCTTTTCATTGACACCTTGACCAGATGAGGGGAAAGTCGCCTTTACTAACAGCCTCAGCATTAAGGATAGTCTATTAATGTTCTAGGAGGAAACATCAAGTCAGTTATGAATTCAAGCAAAGTGTCACTTCATCCTTACAATGATGTTTAAATTCCCCAGCCTGCTGCCTGAACTGGAGACCCTGTCAGCTAAGCAACTTGTACCATCTCTCTGGACCCACAACATGAGGCGGCATCTGATCAAGACTCCAGTAGTCAAACCCAGAGCTTCTCTGGGTCCTAACTTCATGCTCTAGACCTCTGCTTAGTGTGGTTAAGGTATGCTTGTTGCTTTCACACATTTGCATGCTGGCCTTGCCAGTTCAATGGTCTCTTATACGTGCTTTACTTGATAGTCACAACCCCCACACAGACTCAGTTGCTCACACTCCCGAAAGATGCATGACAAAGCAAACTGTATCGTCATAAAAATGAACCTTTTCCTTATTACAAATGTATGATACATATACGTTACATAAATATTCTAGATTAAAGGTGTAGGTAAATTCTCAGAGTATGTGTCTGATGACAAAAAAAAAAAAAAAAAAAAAAGACAAATAAAAGCAACTTAGAAAGGTACCAAGTACATTAAAATATTTAAGGTAAAAATAGCTGAAGTTATTTCTAGTGTGAAATGGGAATTTCTATGTTAAAGAGTTTTAGAAAGAACTAAAGATGGTTCTAAAAGGACTATGGTAAAGATCTAAGCACAGACAACACATCCCATCAATATTCAATATTACACGATCTGTGGAAGTGATTATCTTTTCTTTTTTAAATCAAGCAATACTATATTTTCATTATTGTGTGTTTAAATGGAGATTAGAGTCATCATAATTTTTGATATCTGCCTGGTTTTATATGGATCTCCATAAAGTGAATGCTCAGAGAAGTATTGGTGAAAACAAACAAACAAACAAACCACACTTTGAAACCAAGAACAAAAAAGGAACAAGAACTTATCAATCAGAAAACTGTCATAGCAGTAGCTTTCAGAAAACTGACTCTTCTTTTGAACAACTTTAAATGAAATTATAAATTAAAAAAAAAAAAAAAACACTATCCTCCCACCCATCCATTTTCATGATACAAACCACAAAGACAAAGACTTGAACAACCAATAAACACACTCTAGGAACATCCACACAGTAAATTATGTATAAGGAAAGATACTCTTAGTGTGATTTAAACATTTTTTAGACTTACTTATTTCAGCATTTCATGTGTATGAGTATTTTGACTGGTATAATGCCTGTGCACCACATGCGTGCCTGGTACCCACGAAGGTCAGAAGGAGGCTTTGGGTCTCCCAGGACTGGAGTTACAGATGGCTGTGAGCTACCATGTAGGTTCTGAGAATTGAATCTCGGTCTTCACAAGACCAACAAGGGCTTAGCACTGAGCCAGTCCTCCAGCCCCAGTGTGATTTTTTTTTTTTTTTTTTTTTTTTTTGGTTTTGTTTTACAACACTGAGCCTTTTAAACTAAGCTATTAGTGTCCTCTTTATACAAAGAGATATTAAGACTCAGGAAGCCAAATCAAAAATAGAATCAACTTCTTACCTCATCTGGTCATAAAAATGTTTCAGAAAACTACAAAGGCTATTCATGCAAGCCACTGATAAGAACAGACTTTTTTTTAACTTGAAGCCATTTTACCTTGCAAGGGCTGGAGAGCCCTACCCAAAGGCTTAAATTTCAAAGCGGTCTAGCGGGGCCAGTCTTCTGTTTCACTGGGCGTGCCTTTTGTTCGGTTCCAGGAAACATGGAGGGAACACATTTTCAGAGTGAGATTGGTCCTCTCTTAAAGATCTCTCTTTTTATTTGTGTGACCAGTATACAAAAGGACACACAGAATTAGAAAGGGAGATACAGCTTTAATTCTCCAATGGACTAATATTTTGTTTGGGTACTGAAAAGTAGGTCATGTTTAGCAAAACATACATCAAATCCACCTTTAAGGCTTCAGTATCCTAGGACTTCATGACTATTTTAGTACCTAGGTTTCTCAATGTATATTATTAGAAGTCACTAATATCCTTGTGACCGAAATAAATATGAAATCCATTGTCTTTATGTGTGTACCGATTTATCTTGTTTTCTTTCTAATCAATTTATTTGGCCCAAACAGTCAAAAAATAAAACACAAAAACCTAGCCTCTAAGTAGAAGTATAATATAAACATGACTGGAAGATAAACAATTATGAACCGCTTTGTAATCCTGTAGGAGGGTTTGATACTGCCAGCCACTCAAGGGTTCAGAGGGCTCCAACACAGGTGCTGCTGCTGGCTAGATGGAGCGCACCAAGGTTTCATATCCTGTGTGCAGTGGTGGACCACCCTCTGTTCGTCTCTGCTTTGGGGAAACGGTGATTCCCATCAGCACACACCCCAAATGGAATACCAGGACGAGTGGTGCCTGGGGATCAGCCCTGAAAACTAGGATCTGGAAAATATGTTTCTTCTTTATGGCACACCCATAACCTGAGGCAGGAACAGAGGACATCAAAGGCAGAGGAAGTACAAGTCAGAGTGTTCTCCCGAGAAGGACTGTTTTAAAATAGGGCTCTTCTGAACTGTGTTCAGCAACCTTTATGTCATTAAAGTGCTAAGGAAAAGAATAGCAACGCCATGAGTTTGTCCACAAAGATGACTATAAAGTGGAACACTGTCAGCAGTCCTACAAGACTTTTAGAATAACCTCCAACACGGACCATGATATACTAATGCCATGTAGGAGGGGCTCCAGGCATTCTTGGGGGAAGGTGGGCCTCCTGACTGTAGGCAGGAAATGGTAGGGAGGCTTAAATCAAACCCATTTATTGCTCTCCATTGGTGGTCTTTATAAATACAGACCTGACACTGCTGGATGAAATGTATCTTTTACTCTTCAGTCTGTGCCTGGTCATCACCCAAATTCATCTGAAGGCTCATGATGCTCATAAAACACAGACGGGATATTATGTGACTAGTTTAATAATAATAAAAAAAAATCACTATGAAACCAAACCCTCTAGGGAAAAAGGACATAATGTTTCTACTAGAAAGCCACATCCCCAACATGCTTCATGTCACACAGGCATGTCAGGAGGAGTGAGAGTTGTAAGGCAGATTAATTCATGAACCAGATAGGACGTTTCGGAATAATCTTAAACACGTGGTGCATTAAATCAAACCTAGTAGTCTGTTCCTTCAACACTACTTTGCTTGAGGTTTAAAAACATGGGAAATACCATCTTTTTCTGACTCAGAAGACAGGCCACTTAAAGACTGACGAAACAATAGTGGTTATTATAAGGCATTATGTTGTTATATGCCCAATTCGCTGTGAGGGACAGGGAGGGTGTCCTGTCTCAAAGAGCAAGCTGTCAGTGTACACAGATGGTAACTCCCAATGGAAGCTGCAGATTGCCGAGTGGCTCTTGGGCCTGAGGAACCCCTTGGCCTATCCTACAGCAGAAGGCCCCTCCTCTCTTCTTCAGCAGAGCTGATTTTTCTGGAAGGAAGGAAGTAGGAAGAAGGCAAAGTATACTATCCTGTAGACATCTCTGTTCTCTGCAGCTGGCATCTAGTAATTTCCTCTGGGTGCATACTTGGATCAAGAGAATCTGGACTAGACCCCTTCTGACACAAGCCAGCTGCCTATCATTGAAAGGGTAGTTAGGGGTGAAACAGAAGTGCCCAGATATGAGTAACTTAAAGGTCCATGGACAGCGCCCACCTTGCCCAGGTGCTAAACCAGCTGATCTACCATGCTGTGCCCTACTAACCCCATTCATCTCATGGTGCTTCTAAGACCCTTCCAATCCAGAAATGGGCCAATGGAATCTCTAGAATGTGCTAGTATTTGCTAGAAAGAACAGGAATAGACCATATGCCATGGTGAAATATTTTACCATGAATGGACATGCCATTAAAAATCTCATGTTTCTCAAAAGAATTGGCATTGGGCACTGAAGAGCAAAAGGAAACAAAATAAGCCAACAAAAAAGAAGACATGGTAAACAGTATCACCAAGACAAACGGCAAGCGATCCCCAACCTCAGCAGACACCTTCCATCTTTGGGATGCAGCAAACAGACAAGAGATGAGATGTGTGCCCAGAGAGACTGCCTCTTGAAAGTCCAGAGTTCAGGTCTCATCCCAGACACTGAAGAGGTTCTATAGACAATGTCTGACAACCACCGTGAAATATTATCACACGATGCCGAGACACTGGACAGCCTTCTGAACCCAGAAAGCTTCCTTAGACACCAATGCCATGGTTCAGAGGGGCTGCAGTGCCTTGCAACTTTGTGCCAAGAAAATGTAAAAACTGGCCTCTCCATGTGTTAGTGCTTGAACCCATTCCTACAGCATTCGTGCTCTTAGATTTTTTTTTCCCCCCTACAGGATCATGTGTGTAATCCCAAACATGTGTCAGGCTATGTGTTCCTTATTTACCAATTATTTAATTAGTCCTGTTTGTTCTTTGAGATACAGGCAATGTAGTATTTCTTTATTTCCTGCATTTCAGAATGAGCGAGTCTAGGCCAAGTGTTTTCAAAAGTCTACAGATGTGTCCTATTAGCCCACACTGTTAGGGAAGCACATTGACATGGGAAGAGAATATTCTTCTTCGTGTTCTGCAGACATGCTGCCATCACTACTTCCTTCCACACAGCAAACCACAGCTGAAGAGACTTTTACACAAAGACACATGAGTACCAGAACACCATGAGAATAAAGCTTGTAACTGGACTTCAGTTCTCCTCTGCACTTGTACACATGGAGTTGGCGTGTATATTATTTTAAGGCAGGGCATATTGGAATATTCAAGAACTTTCTGCCTTAAAGTAGCTTTAAAGTCACTTTTTGTATCTATGCAAATTTAATTATGGTATTTTTCTCTGTAAGGCTGAATTACCAGATGTGCTGATTTTCTAAGAAATTAGGATGCTTTTTTAAAAAATATTTTTATAATGAATTTTTGACAAGAATATTAATTCTTATAAAATAAGTTAATATAGTTAGGTTTCCTGAAAATCCTTTGTCTGGGTTCTAAAAGTTTCATATTTTCCTTTTTAAGTTGGAGTTCTTTACTATTGTCCAGACACTTACCAGGACCCTGAGGCTTACACAGGAGGCCAAGTTCACCTTCAGCAGGCAGCTGCGCTTTGTTTGTAGGACTCACCCATCCCTCTGCCCTGCTCAGGCCACTGATATTTGTCCACAAGCTGATGGTGAGAGGAGCCATCTAACACAAACAAACCTCATTCTCACTGTATTGGGCAACTAAACTGTCCCAGATTCGCAGAGAACATCCTGAACCTCAGTCTCTCTATTACCCCACGACACATGCCTCACTCACATAAAGACTGATGATTAGGTCCACATACTAGTTTCTAAAAGAGGGTCCGCGTGTCTTTTCCTGAACTTGAAGGTCCGTCCCACCTCCATATCTTCCTTAAAAAGAAAATGACTCAAACCACAAGTAGACAGGAAATCTGTCAGGAACAAGGCTGAATGACTGGCCATCCTTCATAACCGACCTCATGACTGCAGAAGGGGCTTTCCGTCTGTCAAACCACACTGAAGTGAAATGAGCCCCTTTCAGTCTTTCAGTTCTGCACTTCTCTTTCTTTCTTCTTGTTTTTCAACTCTGCCCAGACTTCACTGGTAGCTAATAAAACTTCTCCCATGTGACCTCTGTCTATAGCTCTCCAAGGTCAGACCTGTGCAACATACTTGTAAATGTTCTCCTGTGGGTCTCTTATTCCCAAATGAGCTTCTCTGTGAGATGTGCCACAAGAGGGCTGTGAGGTGGCCCATTCTCAAGTGAGAAATAAGTTACCAAAGAAGCAAGCATGGTATTAGTTGGCTAGAGATTATATTTTAACATTTTAATACCATCTCCTTTACCAAAAACTCTCCCACATAAGTGATTTATACAAGTCCCAAAGTTTAAAGGAAAAAAAAATTACAAAAAGCTAAAGCAGTAAACAACAGCATGCTGTTTTCTCTAAAACATACCCTGAGTTTTTCATCAGTGGCCCTCTGGGAATGATCTCAAAGGCCAAGCTGTTATAGTCTGAATGTGAAATGTCCCCCACAGGCTCATGTATCTGAACACTTTGTTCCTATCTGGCGGTGCTGTTTTGGTGGGTTCTGGAAACTGTGAGACACAGGCCTGGCCAGCAGACATAGACCACTGTGCGCACACCACAGCGGGGGACAGCCTGGCCCTGAGTTTATGGTGTCTTGTCTGTTTTCTGATCCACTGAGATGTAATAATCTACAGTGCAAGCTCTACCCTCCAAGGGCAAGGCCCCAGGCCATGCCAGACTGTGTCTCTTCAAACCAAGAGCCCAAACAAATTTCTCCTCTCTTAAGTTGCTTCTCGTAGGTATTTGACCACAGCAATAAGAAAAATATCCAGTGCATCTGTCAAGTGTGGCTTACAGGACAACAGAGTAGGCTGTGCCCAGGAAGGTCTTGGGTTTTATGCAGACCCGTGCCACGCAGTAAAATGAGAAGCTTGTCAAAGCTGGTCCACAGCTTCCTCCCTACCAACCAGCTATCTTCCTTTTAGGAGTAGCTAAATGCCCTGCCTAGCTCTTCCCTCAGGAAAACAGTACTGGCAGAGATCCATCTGCACAAGCGGAACACAACAGACATCAGAGGACATGAGCGGATGATGCATTTGGCAGCGACAATCTTCCTGGAGCCTAAACTTATTACAAAGCCCACAGGAAATAATTTCTGGCCCACGGTTACCCAGATATCTCTCCAGTGTGGACAAGTCCTGTGTCTCTTGATGGGCTCCGCAATGCTACGTCCTCTGAAGGTTGAATTCGTCCAGCTACTAAAATGACTTTTAATTGAAACTTTCATATAGACAAGTCTTTGGAAGACAGTAGCATAGCATGTTTAAGAACTAACATGACAGCTGGTCTCTGGAAAGTGGTGGGTAACCACTTCTAGTAAGCATCATCCTTTCCCTTATCTCACTGGTCTTCCATGAATAACCTCAGGAAAACTTCACACGTCTCCTGTTTGAGACTATAAAATACAAGAGATTCTGGGTCTACTTAAGCCTTATATTTAACATAATGACTCACACTGGGCAACAAAGTCAAGTTTCAGTTTCTTGTCACTAAAAAAAGTAGCCCTGGGCAAGCCAGTGACTATTCCTATTCAGCGCATTCCTCTGTTCACTCAGTGAAGTGACAAATATTTATTGCCTGCCTATACTTCCATTATGAGGGGAGAAAGAGGGCCTTCATCATTAAACCCCGCCACGGAGCCCTGGCCTCTGGGTTGGCATGCGCATCACTCACCCATGATACTGTCTGTCCCGTTGGCAGGAGGTGTGCAGGAAGAGGCGCTGTAATGGTTTGTGCCACTACGATGGAACGTGGACATTGGAGGAAGACTGGAGTTGATGTCTGCGGAGGAGTGGGATGGATAGCTCTGCAGCAGGGGGCAGAAAGGAGGCCACAGTCAATCACCAGATAGTTAGCTTTCCCATTCTTCTGTCAGAACTCACCACTGTGCAAGGGAGATGCTTTCAGAATTTCCAAACAGCCAAGCAAACATCCTGCTTTATCTGACAGCTTGCCTTTCTAAACAAGCGAATACACATAGATCCAAAGTGGATTTGCAGTTGTTATCAAATGTCAAGGAATATAATAGCAACCCAGGATACCAAGGAAAGATCAAAATCCCCCAATCTACAAATCATTGGTTAAGAAAAAAAAAAAGAAGAAACAAACATACACAACCTTTTCTATTAATTTTCGGTGACCTACTAAATAAGAGAACAAGACTGTACATAAAGAACACAGCATACACACTTCAGGCTTTGGCCTCTAGCTGGCCTTGGCCTCTAGCTACTGCACAGCAAAAGAATAGGGACCTTCCTCCACCGTAGTTGGAGCATCTTGCTGAATGAATCACAGTATCAAGAACAAGAGAGAAAATGAAAAACTCTTAAAAGAACTAAAAGCTAAATCTCTCTAAAGCATGAGAATGGGAAAACTGGCATTAGTGGCTTTGCTGAATTGACTTGGGACCCAGAGGCTGAACTACGTTTTACTTTGCCATGAGTCCCTCCTTTGCATACTGTATATGCTGCTTAGCTGACCAACCAGGAAGAACATCTTGAAAGGGTCACTGGGCTTCAAGTGTGGCTTCAAATTCAATTGCTATACCAGTTGTTCTAATGATTGAAGGGAACACATTTGCTGGCCTCTACCCATCTGAAGGGGAGAAGATCAAAAGGGACGCATGGATTTATAAGGACACTTCAAGCTATTTTTCCAAACAAACAAACAAACAAACAGAAAATTAAAACCAAACAACCAAACAAACAAAAAGCCCAGTAGTTGAAACCTGCTCTCATTTTGTTTTCATAAGCATTTGGAGGGGCTGCAGATATGTTAAAGGAAGATATGTAAAGATAAAAAAATTTCACATGTGATAATTTAATAGCCTATATCATTTTATTATATCATTGGCGGAGATACATTTAATTAATTAATTTAAAAATAGAGACTGGGCAATGGGTTGTCATTGCCTCATGCCAAGATGCTTTTAAAATTAGTTCTAAAGTCAAGCTAATAGATACTGCAGACACTGGGAAGCATTAACACTCAGGCATTTGTTCACAAGGAAAGAAAGTGGTTTCTCAGTGGTAGCCAACTGGTTTTGGGAGTTCTGCCTCTTTCTGGAAGATCCCTCTTTGTTTATCACTGTCCGATGAGCTCAACTCAATTGTACCTGCATTTTGCACTGTCATCTCACCCTCATTCATGTGTCATTCACCGCCTGTTAATTTCATTCCATTCCCATAATACTGTGAACTCCCTTAAGGGGAGAGAATGTAGCTCAACATCTCCTTATGTCAGTGGCTAAACAGTAAACACACAACAAAAGTACATATTCATGGGCAGTGGACTGAAGTTTGACTTACTTGAGGGACTACCAAATAGGCCATGTCATGCATCTACATTTCAGAGTCAGGTCTGCCAAGAACACATGAATGACTTTGAAAATACCACCTCCATGTAACATAAGATAGTTAAACTTAGAAGATGTCAATGAAAAGGTATAGGTAACTTTCCCCTGGGCCACTGCTTCAAACTCATTTACATTTGGGATTTGAATCTCTCAAGTTGCCCACTGCAGTACAGCTAATAAAAAGACAAGATAGGATAGAGGACTTGGAAAACCAAACTTAGAAGAGTTCAGGAAAAACTAGTTTTGTTTCCAAGATAAAAGATTGTGTGTGTGTGTGTGAGAGAGAGAGAGAGAGAGAGAGAGAGAGAGAGAGAGAGAGAGAGAGAGAGAGAGAGAGAGGGAGGGAGGGGGAGGGAGAGAGAGAGAGAGAGAGGGAAAGAGAGAGAGAGAGGGGGAGGAGAGGGGGGGGAGGAGAGAGAGAGAGAAAGAGAGAGAGAGAGAGAGAGAGGGAGAATCTTGTAGAAAAGAAGAATCAAAGGCAGAAAGATGGTATGACTGTTTATGTAATGGTACTACTTGCTGAGCTTTTGCAGAAATCAAAAGAAGAGTACAATAATGCAAAACATTTAATTAATTATAATAATTAATAGATGTGACAGAGAAAAAGAAATTCATCAGTGAGACTCATTGGACTGTCATAACTTTATAGAAAAATAAGTATAATTTAGGATATGACACACAAAGGCTTAGGCTAAGTACAGAGAATAGAAATATGTGTATAAAAAATCCCCACAGTTTAATGGGAAAGCCAATGCAATCCATACTAAATCAGTTATTTTCAGGGACACTTGAAAAATTAGATGTTGAGACAAATTAATGAGATTTGTAACTAGATGACTTTTCAATGAGAGGTCTCTTGAAAACTAACATTGCTCAGAGAGGTGATACATACAGCACAGAGGACATTATGATGGCGAGTAAGGTCTCTTTTAGAAGATGTAAGGACCAAATCTAAAAGGTCTCCCCCCACCCCCGCCCCACTCTCTCCAGCCATCTCTGTCTATCCTGCTTGTTATAAAGAAATGAGGGAAGGTAGTCAGTTCAAGCACCATGGCTTTTTGAGCCACGCTGTTCAGTTTTGTTTTTAACCTTGATACCCAGCTCTGAGTCTATTGATCATAAAAGTGTTACAGACAGTCACACCAGTGACATTTGTTATTGATATATAGGTTGGCGTTTTGAAGATTCAGAAATCTAAGAACTGGCAGTATATACTAAGAATGGAATTGTGCTAAGGGCCAAGGTAGTGTTTCATAGTCTTGGCACTTGTGGCCTTTCATGACAGATATTTCGTTACCACTGGGATCTTCTGTGTCTATGGCTATTGGCATCTCTGGCCTCTACCCACTGGACCCCAGTAGCATCTAGATCCTATCTGCTATAGCAACTGTGTTTCTAAGCCTTGTGTGATGCTTCCTGAGTAAAGCCTTAAACCCAGTTTGCAAGGTACTGATGCACAACAGAAAACAAAGACTCCTCAGAACAATGCACTGTGCAGCACTAAAGTGGTCCCATTAGGCAGTGAGGACTCTAGCCTCCTTTTTCAAACACCTTTGCCAAGTCATTCCACATTTAAATTTTCTACAAAGACCGACTGCAAAGCTTAACCACAAACTCCGTTCACTTGAGTGGTTCTGTGTGTGAATCGGAACAAGCAATGAGGGGCAATGGGACTCAGTTGTAAAAGCTGAAACTGTAAAAGGGGTTTAAAGACTTAAAACTGGTAACTCACCAGTTGCCGGTGAAATGTGTGGAACTGAAACTTTCTAATTACACAGTCTGTTCCAATGTGGTGTAAAACAATGAAGTTAATGGTATTTCTAAAATGTTTTACCTTTAGCGATAACATGGTAGTGGTCAAATTGTATCCAAAACAATCCAGGGAAGACTCTCTCCCACATGAGCTAGCCCCCTTTAGCATGGACTTAGCCAAATGCTACAGATTGGAGCTGTGGGGAACCATCACTGTTCTCAAGATAAAAGATGCTGACTGCTGTTGTATATTCAAATTATTCCCAATCAGTGTCAGAATCTTCAAAGTCACTTCAGTGAGAGATTGTCATATGGCTAAATACTGAAATTACAATGATAACTAGACATAATAATGCAATAGTCTCACTCTCAGTGGGAAAACGCATTAGGTTACATTACCAGAGCCCTTATTCATTTACCCTTTAAAGCAAGAATCTTACTCTCTGGAATTTGCTAACTGGCCTTGTTAAGGATGGGAGCCTGATGGACACATGGCTTTAGCAACACATCTACTCATGAGACCCACTGAGACACTGCTTTATACTGATCTTTCTCAGTGAACAGCCATACTGCTTTGATTCATTACAACATTTTCTAAAAGGTACTTGGTTTCTGACTGGAAATTATGCCTTTTGTGCATCTGAACATAATTTAAGGGCTCCCTCCCCATGCAGTGAACTTTAGTGAAATAAAATCATATCATAATGCAAAATCATAAAATATGATAAGAAAAGAAATGACTTTAGGGGAAAGGAAAATAACATGTGGACAGATCTCCAAAGGACAGAAATTCTAACATTTACTATAGCACTCCAAGCTTTAATTTGCAGCCATCACTTCCCCAGTTTAGATTATAAGTCCTGGGGAAAGTAGGAAATGATGATTGATAAGTTAAAAAAAAAATGCTACCAAAAGATATTCTAATTACAGTTGATATTTCTCTACACTTTCACTTGAATGCCTCCTGGTAGGGGGTGGGAGCAGAGGAAATCTGAAGCTCAGTTATTTGCTATTTAGTAAAAATGTGCTAAAATTTGCAACATTTGTGATTTATACACAGGAACTCAGGAGAGATGACACATAGGCCACGCCCATCTCTACCACCTGCTTCTCAGAGAAATAATGGCTAAGTGACCATGTGGTGTCTGGGGTTCCAGGACCAGCCAGGCATGTATTTTTAAGGATATCAGAACTTTGTATATCTGGAATCTTTTGGCCATCAGAGAAGGATATATACATGTAGTGATTGAACAAAGGAGAGGAGAGACCACAGGAATCCAGAAAGATTTTCCCTGATTAGGACAGAGAAAATTCATAAATGTGAAAATGAGGAAAAGAGAGGAAAAATAGCCAGAAGAGATAAAGTCACAAGCAGGGACCATAGACTTTCCTTCACATCTGTGGGGTTTGAAGGTGTATGTGTGTGCATGCACATGTATATAAGTGTATATGTGGAGGAGGGGGCACGGGCACGTATGTGTGGGTATGTAGTTACATGCAACTGTGTGCATACATGAGAAGCCTAGAGCCGGATTTTGGATGTCATTCCCTACCACTCTCTGCCTCTGCCTTGAGGTAGTGTTTCTCACTGAACCCAGGCTCTCCTTTTTTACTAGACTGGCGGCCCAGCAAGCTGATGGAACTGGTCTGTCTTCCATCCCTATCTCCTTCCCCAGTGCCAGAGTTACAGGTACCCACAGGCATACCAAGCTTTTTACATGAGTGATGAGGATTTGAACTCAGGTCCTCATGTTTACAAGTATTCTTGCCTACAGACCCACCTTCCCAGCCTGGGGGCCACACAATTTTAATTGCATGTTAATGAAGCACAAATTCGAGTCTCTTGTGACCTGCATCCCATATTGGATTCATGATCTAGACATTTTCTTATACTCAGTGATAGATTTCACTACATTAGCCTAGAGAGAATAAGACGGCTGTTTGCTCTAGGACAAGGAACCATATGAAGGTGAGTAAGGAGAACATATGGGCAGGGTGGACAGACTTAATATTGTACAAGCCAGCACCTTTCACTGGCTAGCTTAGCAAAACAGAACATGAGTGGTACATATGTGAAATTAAAAAACAAACAAACAAACAAACCAATGGACATGGAAATTCTACAGTTTGCTCTTCCCAAGACTACATAGAAAACATAAATCTTTCCTTATAGTAGGTCACAATAGGTCAGAGCTGACATGGAAATCCCTGTGATCTGAAGTCCTTCTCACTCTGCCCTTAGCAGAGCATTCTCCAGAAATTCAGACAGTAAAAAGGGCTAGGCACTGCCATTGTTGAAGCCCTGCAACTCAAATACTGTGTTTATGAACCAAAAGGAAGCTGACATCGCCATAAAGAAAACAGAACAAAACACAATAAACAAAAGAACAATGACAAAGAAGCTCTAGAAGGTTTACAGAGGTGATCCGCGTCTGTTGAGCCTTTGATCACAAAAAACAATAAAACTCTAAGAATAATAGGCATGGACTATTTTTGCCTCTTTGCAGAGTCCTTGCGTACACACAGAGATGAAACTCATAAGTTGGCGGTGCGTTCCCCATCCCCGCGAGCCTTCCTCACCAAACGTTCATGTGGATGCAGGCTGCAGTAGCTGCTAGACTGTGGAATATGAGAAGAATTGCCCAGCATTCCTCCATAGCCAGGCTGATTCATTCCACTGGAGGAGCTCCAAGGGTCACTGCTGTGATGGCCATCTGTAAAGGACAAAGAAAACCGTGACTTTTCTGAGGCATTCAGCCTTGCCTTTTAGAATAGGGTTTCTTCATATACTTGAAAATAACCTCCTGTTGTGTATTCATCTTTGTGTTGCTAAGCTGATTACATCACACGACAGTCATCATTATTTTTTCCCAAGTAGCTTTTTATATTGTCAAACAAACAGAAACATTGAAGTTTGTGTTCTTGGTTTAAAAAAAAAAAAAATCAACTGGAAAAGAACAGGACAGGTTTCTCTGCAGACTGATGTCAAGTAAGCAAGGTAATTCACGATGAAAGAAACAGGTCTTGGAAACTCCAGACCCCTCCTTTTATGAAAGTAATCTAAAAAGTTAAAGCATTACCAAACTTTGAGGGGAAAGATAAAATAGCTGAGACACCACCGTGCTGGCAAGGTTGCAAGTTTTAAGAGCCTACACCGAAATGACTACTGGCAAAGAACAGTCCGTGTTTAGAAGGTTGGGTTTCACTTCTGTGCCATGCACAATGCAGAGCGTTAATGTTGGGATTATTTTACAGTAAGTGGAGAAGAGGACTGTCACATATTTCGGTCCTCGGTCATTTTGGAATTTGGTATATGCCATATACAACTATATTGATTCTCCAGGAGCAATATGAGGAGTACATGCATGTCCTAAGATAGCTATTATGGTACAGGATAAAACTGACATCCTCTGCATCTCATAAATATATGAGGTAAAGAGTTTGAAAATAAACCATAAAGAGATGTTGTTTTAAAGTCTCTTTTAGTGTGCAGGTAACATTTCAGATTAACAGCAGAATAGAAACACTCTGAAAGATTCCGTTCATCCCCTGGCCCTGTGGTTATACAGACTGTGACTGTTTAATTTTGATTTTTGAAATAAACCTAAGGGCATAAGACAGCCTGAACCACTACTAATTAATTCACTTGGCTTTCCCCTCTCTTAGGAACTGGAAAAAAAATGAGTATTGGATTTATCCCAGGTCATGAGCTAGATGTTGAATATATACAGGCATGCCTCGTGGAAAACAAGCTTACTTTCACATGTATGTGATCACAGACTTTCAGATCATGCAAATTTCATCTGATATTTTATTTTATGAAGTTGCCTCCCCACACCCATACCCACACATCCCACTGACTTCTTAAATTCTGGAATCAGAATTTCAGAACCATTCTGGTCACAGAACACAGAAGAAGAGATGATAGCTTTCTACCTTTAAGAACCATGAGAGCAAACTCACACTTGCTATCTTGACAACTGTAGACTTGTAACCAAAAGATGAAAAGTAAAAATAGAAATAAGTGACCACAGTAATGAGTTTAAAATATGCCCATTGACAATGCCCTTGTTACCTTTCAATGTAGCTGCATGTTTACCAGATGGAGTGACGTGCGACAGACAGAATCATTAGGTCACTGTTTCTGACTGTGATCACTGTGTGTGTGTGTGTGTGTGTGTGTGTGTTGTGTGTTCATTCACGTGGAGGCCAGAAGGCATTCCTATGAGGTAGAGGCTCCCACTGCACCTAGAACTTTCTGGTTAGGGTAGTCTGGATGGCCAGCACTCTGGCCTGAGGCATCTGGAATCTACGCGGGCATTAAGGATCCAAACTCAGGTCCCCATCTTACACAGCAAGCATGACCCCCCTCTCAGCCACTCTTCCCGACCCAAAGTTAATATTCGATATATTTTGGATCTGGTATGGAATGCAGAAGTTTAAATGTCACCTTAAATTTAAATATGAAGTTCAGGACCCACTAACACTTGAAGTGGAGTGTGCATTTGACAAATAAATTGAGAATATGTATCACTGAATAAGTGTTTTCCTGAAACATTCTGACAACTTGATGCATGGGGTGGCAATACACTTTGGATTGTTAACACAGCGTACTCGACTCGATGCAGACTTATAAAAATATGTATTTTACATAAATTATGCTTTTCAGAGTAAATTAATATTTATCACATCCCATGATCTTGGCATAATGTTGTTTTGAAAGAATAGAATTAGATGTGTGCAAATTAATTGTGCTCATCATAAATGTCAACTGAAGTTTTTTTTTAGTATTCATATGCAGAAAAACAAATGTGATAAATGTGTTCCCCATAGTTTATGAGGTGTGCTATAGAAAGGCGCCTACTGCTTTAGTCTACCTGGCCTCTTTGCTATGTTTATAGTTCAAAACAACCAATTTCTCAGACACATAGAGGGATTTTATTCTCTTATCCATTTTCTTAATGAAAATCTGATTTTTGACATATCAAATCCTTGAGTTGGCAACATCTGTCAGCATCTGGAGGGTAATTTCTCCCATTGTTTGTAGCTGAAGGCAATAAGCCCATCGTCAGGGCACAGAGTTTACCCATGTCTAGCCATTGCGGCCCTGTGAGAGTTATATCTACATCAAGTCCCAAAGATAGAGGAGGCCTGTGGCCATGAGCTCAGTAGTATGTGGAACAAATTCTCCTTGATCCCAAGGGACCCATTCCACTCAATTTTATAGACTTTCTGTAGAAGTTCACATGTACACCAGCAATTTAAATAAGCTGATATGGAAGAGAAAGATGAATCTCTTTTTATCACAGTTGTTTTGAGTACACCCTCTGCAATTTCAGTGAGTCACCGGACAGCTCCCTTGGTATTGCTGCCCCAAGTGTGTTCTTGTTCCCACGTGTCACTGTCCTTAGGATAGTATCCTTTTTGCATTGCAGCAAGGCATACTCAAGTAAGGTATGCACATACAGGCAAAATGAGCTAGAGTTGTGTATTTACAGTTGCTGGTAAATCTCATGTCTAACCTCAGGGTATCTTGGGACTAAGATCATGACAGTTTTAAATAAGTTTCCTACGCATGGCAAAAATGGAATCCATAGCTCCTTTATGTCAATAAACGATCTGTGAAGTGGCTGGTGTCATTTTGATGATCCTGGTCTTTTCCAATTAGCAGAATGGAGCTAAGTGACCAGTGGCAATTGTATAAGCCCTAGGGATATATAACCATCTGTTTTTGACTGAAAACAGTGGATAATTAAAAGAACACATAGCCACTATCCACCACAAAGCTGTAATGTCCCTGCCGTGTACTCCTTGCACTCTCTTCAAAATTTTCTTTTACCTTAAATCACTTAGTATGTCTCAATACAGCTTTCTCTGTGCAGCATTTCATGTTTCAGCAGGTCACTTCTTCTTAAACAGAACCCTTGTTCTCACTTACCCATTACTAAGTGGATAAAAACTTTACAAATGGCTAGACCCAAGGGACTCTACTTCCTCTTGGCTAAATACAAGATCTTCAAAAACATACTCTGAGCTGGATGAGACGTGTCTAAACACGCACGTTTGGAAGATGGTAGAGACAATGAAGACCAACAATCTTGGAAGACCAGCAAGGCATTTGTTTTATATGAAGCAAAGCAATTCAATTTTAACCCATTACAGGTCAAAGGCCTTTAATGTAAGAGGAAAAGAATGTCTTAGGTAAGTTTTTCTTAATTTGGTAAGGAATCCACTTGCTAAGAGGGGAAAACACTGCTCCCACTCTACACTGATCTATGGTTTCACTTTTTTTGCCCTGCATTTAACACTGACTGGCCCATGGACTTCCCGCAGGCAAAGAAGCACCTTACCTTGCATGAAGAAGGAGCTAGGGAAAGTGCTGGCTGCTGGTTTGGAGGAAGGATAGCCTGGAGAGTCCCTATTGTAGTCGGCAGTGCTTGCTGAAGGAGCGTAGACCTGAGGAAAGAGAACCATAAGAATTTTCTTTTCTACAGTGACCAAAATGTCTCTATATCCATGGTTTGGTAAGACACTGGCACAAAAGCACAAAAGTTGGATGCTGTAAAAGTCTAAACCTCATCCAACCCTTGAAACACTGCCTCCTTTGAATACAGGGGAGCGGGGGGGGGGGGGTGGGGGGAAGTTCTGTATATTTGTGTCAACATAAAATAATCAGGAATGAGATTTTCCAGTCCAGGCGAGAACACCGCAAACCATGTCTAGTGGTAAATACACTCTGCAGGCCACAGAATAGCCCCATCTACAGATTCCTTTCTTTTTTAAACACAGATGGCCAGTGAGCATGTTAAGGGTAAAACAGAAAGGCTGCATGTAGTCTCTCCCCAAAGACAGACTAAACTTCTACCTTTCAATTAAAAATTTCACTTGCAATCCAAGAGGGAAAGAGGAGGCAGGCAGAAGGAGGGAAGAAGGGAGGGCAGAAATGGGGGGGAGGGAAGGAGGGAGGGCAGAGATGGGGGGAGGAAGGGAGGAACAGAAAGAGAACAGATGAACCAGGAAATGCATGATAAATACATATATCTTAGACTATTACAGCCACACAGTGTCTGCTGAGATGCATGAAAAAGGCCATTAAATGTCCGGATCAACCAAAGACCACCAACAAACAGTATGCACACAGGAAGAAGGGGTTGTCTTTTTTTTAAGTGTTTGTTATATATCTATGTACAGTAAACTTTAAAAGTGTGCCAAAAACCTAATTTACTTAACATTGGCTTACTAATCCTCATGGGGCTCAGGAAATCAGTGCCTTATAAAAATAGCCCTCGTGTTTTCTTGTTTATGTTTCCTTGAAGCTGGATAGCACCACAGCAAAGCATAAATTCATAAGGTATAGTTTAACTTTAATTGGTTTTTCTCCCTGGCCTTTTCTGCTAAATATATATATATTTTTTCCTTTTTAATTCCCATTTTCTTTTGCTCTAAAAGTTCCTCTCTCCAGATGGTCGGAAAGACTGAACGGCTCATCCTCTTGATGAAAATGGATACCTTCCTGCCTCCATTTTGAAGCAGGCACAGCGGCTCACAAACTTGGCAGTGAGCCTACACTGATATTCACAGGTCACAGTGAGAGGAGACGAAATTCACCAACAAAAAGGCAGCGGCAGGAGTACAAAAAAAAAAAAAAAGGAAACAAAAAAAGCTCCATTTTTTTTTTTGCCACGTATATCAAACAAACACCCTGAAAATTATATAATTCTCTCAGCACAACCATGACTCATAACGTGTAAGCATTAATAGCAGGTTTAGGATTTCACAAAGGGTAGGTCCACAGAGACAGATGTGGGAAATGTGCTTCTGCATCCATACATCAAATAAATGCTCCACACGCCCTTGAAAATCTAGAGGTCCCGGACATTAAACAGAACCAAACAAACCAAAAGGAGCCACTCATGCTGTGGGCAGCAAGGATGATGTCCCCCTAAGTCACGGAGGGATTTAAGGATTCCATTCTGTGATTTTTTTCTCTACTTCTTATGTGTATGGACACTAATTTATTTCTATTTCTATTTCTAGAGGGTTCATAATAAGGGATGGGGAAGTGGCACATTATTTCTGAAAGATCTCTAAGCAACAAAGAATGAAACATAGGGCGGGGATTCATCTTGCATCCTTCCTGGGAACTACACAGCCAACAAACAGATGTGTGCTACCACAGGATGCAGGAAGCCCAGGGGGAGGCTAAAGGGTGAAAGAAAGATTCCTTCCGGGAAATGGGCAAAGTGATCATTAAGTTCAAATGACAGAATGGACACACCATGACTGTAGTATGTCCACATGCCCCAGCCTGACATGTGCTGGCCCATCAGTCTTAATGTAAGCTGACTGTATTCAGTACTGTATTTCACATTGTAGGAAGCAATACATATTTACTGAAAAAAAAAAAATGGCATTTCCATGCTTCAACTACCTGTGTGTTGAAAACAACTGGAATCAACAATTTATAGCTTAATTTTAGTAACTACCCTACCACTGTTAGCCTTAAACATGCACAGAAGAATATCAACACATTTGTTCATATTAACGTGGCTCATCTCTCTCTCTCCTTTTCAACTTTGGTAAAATTATTTTAGACCCTTGGGGAAAGATAGGAAAATTTTAAAATCAATTTTAGTTATACATAAGAAAGCTACTTTGACTCTAAATTATGAATAAATTAAAATACCTAAGGGATAACATTAGTAAAATTCATGAATATTTCCTGCTTGTGGAAGATTACTACCTACAAGATGAAATAAATTTTTAAGCATACAGTGCAATATGTAATTTCTGATTTCCTGATGCTGTAGTCAATTGTAGAATTGTTTTGTTCTGGATTTTTGAGACACTGTCTCTCTATTATGTAGCTGTGGCTGTCCCAAGAGTTACTGTACAGACCAGGCTGGCAGTGAACACACAGAGCTTCACCTACCTCTGCCTCCCAAGTGCTGAGATTAAAGGCCTGTACCACCATGCCAAGTGGAGATTCTTTACACAAGATAAAAATTCCCGTTAACCCAGAGCACATTTTTATGTTTTATTTTTTTAAAACAGATACTTTCTATGCATCTTCTAAACCACAGAGCTGCTTTTATAGCAGCTTGCAGCAAAGTCATAACACTCGTTTTCCATTTAGGTAAGGTGTCCTTCTTCATCTCGAATGTCATTTTAAGGCAAATGATCTATATTTTTGTTTATATAAATGAATATTGCACATAGTGTGTTTTTGGAAAGCTGGAGAGACCAATGACCTTCTTTAACCTCCCACGTGTTATTTATTCACTTACAGCTGACTGATGATAGCACCGGGAATAAGACCCAAGACATGGAACGACCTAGGAAAATATGCTACCACTCGATCATATGCCAGCCCTGACCCATGAGGAAAAACATGAGCTTTAACATTTATAAAATCCAAAAATGAAAGTTCAAGAAACTGTTTTAACATACAGAACCTATTGGAGCTACACAATAATTTGTCATTCTTTATTTTTCACCATTTGATACATAGGATCATTTAAAATGGTAGTGCAGGTACGAGATGATATCTACATCAACAGCAATGATGAGATGCTCACGCTACCTTTTTAATGTTTCAAATTTTAAGGATGATGACAGCCAATGGGCAGCGGCAGTATTTCTTTGTCACTTAATTATTTTTTCAGTTTCTCAATCTCAAGTGGTCTATGTGGCAGTCTCCATAAGTTGTTTTATAATGATATTAATTTCAATAAAGCCTCATATATTTGCTTTATTATTTTTCTAGGTCTATAGAAAGATTACTTATTTAATTGGAATTGTTTTAACATTAATTTTTTTTTTAAATCTGCTAAAAAAAAAAAAAAAAAAAAGCCCTAGCCCAATTTGAAAGGAAAACTCGAAAATCAGTGAAATATTACTTAAGTGATCCCAATAAAGAAGCAAAGGAAAATGTCATGGGAAACAGAAGTTCATATACCTGCGGAAAGGTAACAGGTCAAGACGGATACTGCCCTCTGATTCTCCCCACCAGTGTAAGTAAAGCCGTATGAAATGTTGCCAAATTAGAATAGGGGGGTTGTTAGCTGTAGCTAAAAGGTCATCAAGGCTCCACTCAAGTAATTTGATAAGAAGAAACTTCATGGAAAATCAATAGTATAATATATTTCACATTAAACCTTAACAACACCATTCTCTCTCAACATGCCGAATTTAAAGTAAAATCATGGAAACTGAAAGTTTAACAATGATCTCTCTCAGTAACATGAAACCGGAGACTGATGGAAGTATAAACAAGATTTCATTTTACAGCCAGAATTTCTATTGTAATTTAAGAATGATAGTAAGGTGCTTTAGCTGCTACCTAATGATCTTTTCTAGAGCCATCAAGAAAATGATAGTATAAATTCTTCTACCCATGAGAAAAGAGATCAAATAGGAACACTCCTCCCAAACCAGGTATGAGGAGCGTGGTCCTTGCAATCCTTAGCCCTTCTCCCCTTGGCTTATGGGCTTCATTTAGAAACATTAAGCATAACAAGGCTATACTTTGTGCAGGACCTCTTGTGAAACCGATTTTGTGGTAGCAGTCCACAGTATACGGCGAGACAAGGTGCTGCTATCAACAGTGCCCTTCTTACTTCTTAAAGCTGAAGAACGGCAGAAAGGTGAAAAGTACTGGCCCACATGAGCCGGAGTCTGACTGGGAGTTCCAACATTCAACTTTTACCCTCTCTGGCCTCTAAACTCTTCTCTGTGAAATGGGAGCAAGAAGACCTACTGTGCAAGAAGACTAGTAAGAGGTGAATGGTGCCACGTGTGTAAAGTGACTAGAAAGGAGCCCGACACACAGTGAGTATGCAGGAAATGATCAAGCACTCATGTTTACGTGAGTACAAATGCAACTCAGGAAGGTTTGCCTTTCCTCATTAACAATCTTCTAAGTGACAATAAGGCAAAGAGAGTAGAGTTGTTATTCTATATTCTATATAAAACGTCCTTCTTAAGTTGAGACAGTCTTTATTTTTAAATTTTATTTATTCTTACATATTTTGATTTATAATAGAATGACATCATTTTCCTCTTTCCCTTTCTTCCTTCCAGCCCTTACTCTCACACTGATAGACTCTTCATTATTGTCACACGCATACACATGTACATGTATACATGAACATGTAAACCCAGCCTGCTGAGTCCATTTGTGTTGGTTGCATGTAGCACAAGACATTCCTAAACAGCAACATGAGCCACACTTTGGGACAGTTTACAGAAAATCTTGTGGGATCTCATTAATCTTTTCTTTCTATACCAGTTTTATTTACACATTATAAGGCCTACTTACATTGTAACCATGTATAGATAAGTAATGTGCTTCCTGAAAGGGAAACGGTAACTCAGAAGACCAGAGGAAATGGCTTCAGACCATGTAAAACGATGGGCAGTGGTCACTGTGTGGAGTGAATGAGAGCCACTATATCGTACAAAAGGTCTTCACCGGCCCTTAATGTTACTACCACCCATTGGCGATTCTGCAAGTACAATGTCAATACGTAATTTCCAAAGAGAACCATCATAGCAGAAACCGTATGAGGCAGGAACTAAAATGGCATGATGATTTCAGATCCTTACAGAGAGTTACTGTTTGGTTGCAATGAGCAGAAATTACCACATTAAAATGATGCCACAGATGCCCAAGTGCTGGCTTGGCATTTCCTCTCCACTTACCCTGAGCTCAGTCCTGAAAAGATTTTAACATGTTCTCAATTGTGATAGTCAAACACTCACATGACAAGAGTTTAGCATGTGCTGCAGGGTCTGTTGGCCTCAGCATGGCCTTTGAAACCTCCTAGCTGATCATCACTCAGGAAGAACATAGACTCTCATGGGCTCGAGAGATGGCTCAGAGGTTAAGAGCACTGTCTGTTCTTCCAAAGGTCCTGAGTTCAATTCCCATTAACCACACTGTGGTTCACAACCATCTACAATGAGATCTGGTGCCCTCCTCTGGAACATAGGCCTACATACAGGAAGAATGCTGTATAAATACTAAATAAATAGAAGGCACTGAGACATGGGTCTCACCTAGAAGACAGGGCAGTTGAAGGTCAGGATTATGTGTATATTCACAAGAATGAGATGTACATTGTTAGGTTCTATGTGACCAAGCAAAAGTGAAATTGTCAGCTGACCCACAGGTAAACAGAAGGAAGATGTACTTCAAGAAAAAGCCTCCAGACTAGATATACATAGGCTTGGCAGGTTCTGGAATTATTCATCTATGAATCAGACTCAAAGGAATCAAATTTCCACTCTTACAATTCATTGTGAAGATACAACAAAGTAATTTATCTCTTGGGGACTTGGTTCCTTCGTTTGTCATGTGGGGTGAGTATAACTGCGAGGATGCTTGATAATACCCCACCAATCATAATCCCTAATAAATCACTGGCACTCCACAAACACACAAAATTTACACTGTCATAAACTTACTCGCTGCCTTCCAACAATGTGTCACCAAAAGCACTGTCTGATATGGTTGTCACTTGTAACCTGAGGTTATTTTAACTGAACTTAATGAAAATGACTTTTCATTTGTAAGTCACACTGGTCATGTTTCAGACGCTCAAGAGCAATAGACAGCCACTGGCTACTGGACAGCATCAGCCCAGAACTATCTACCCATAAAACACCCTGCCACACAGTGCCAGGGTAGAGGCGGGACTGTCAATAAGGAGTGTCTGGCCATATCGCCACCCACTGTAAGGAGAGGCAAATTCTAGGTATTCTTAGTATAGGGCATGTGACCGATGCACAACCAATGTCCATCTGTGGGATGGCATGGTGCTGCAACTAGTGTCTTTTTGTTTTTAAAATCCTATGTACTATTACATATTTGAGTCTTTTTTCTTTCACAGCCATCGGAAAAATGACTGCCAGTTGGAGAGTGTAATATACACCATGGAAGAGTAGTTGTGAGCCTAGATCTTTGCCTATGCTGGAAATGAAGATCGTGAGCTGCAAGTTCACTCTGCACCATTAATTGGTTCCGAGGAAGAAATTACAGTTGAACATGGCACTGCCACTTAAAAAAAAAAAAAACAACAGTAAAAAAGTCTATGTCTTTCTGGCTGGTTTTCATATTTTCATATTATCAGTGACTGGGTATCCTTCCTCTATAGTCTCTCCTTTTATGACTTTGACTTTCTTCGTTCTTTTATAGATGCTATCTTTAACTTGTCATGTCACCTTTATACCTGCTGCTCTCCGATGCTCAGCCTGGCTTCACTTCATGCTTTCAAAGCTCAAAGGAGTTCAGTCTCATTTTGCCAAATGAGCAGCAGTTAGAGGGTTTGCCCAGGTGTGGATACAGTGAGCCAACTCTTCCTGTCTGCGCAGTCTCTCTTCTGAGGTCTATGCTGACATCCTCCTTAAAGACTTGAAATGGCCAGCAAGAGGGTAAGGGAAGTTAACAGAATCAAATGATAGCTCAGCCATGCACTGTAAGATGGAAAGGCAGCCAATCACTCAAGAACTCAAAACCTCTGAGACAAGAGCAAATGCCAGGAATTACGCTTCTTCAACAGACACATTCGTAGTCTGTGCTGCAATGCCAAGGAATACTGACGGTGAAGACAGGACCACACAGCCATATGATCACAGAAGCAATTGCATTTAGAGACACAAACACCAATGTGTATGGGTCTCTACTGACACACAGAGACACGCTTCTTATTAAAAAAAAAAATGTACAAGCATGAGAAAATGTTGTGAAGATCCTTAAATTTTCAAAGGAATCAAATAGTTCTATGTGTTCTAAACCAACCCACAATGAAGATTTCATTTCTTAAATTATTTTTATTGCCATTTTGGGGCTCAAGTAGGAGTGGCTAGGTCATGGGAGAATTTTTCACAACTATCCAAACGCATGTAAAACTCACCAGTTATATGTGAAGTGCCTATATTTTATTGCTACTAGCAGAATGATATCTGCTTTCCATTCTAATAGGTTACATCACAAAAAATATCAGAAAGAAAAGCTATATGTATTTTCCCAAAGAAATTCTTTGAACATGTTAGTATGTTCAGAATAAATTCCAATCAACATACATCCACACGTCCTATAATAAATACTACATATCAATTTCCTCCTTCCAAATATTAGTTGAATCTTGATTATTCATTCGTGAGTCATGAAACCTGAAGCTAAATCCTTTAAGTTAATTTCAACCAGTAGATTTTTTTTCCCTCATCAAGCAAATTTCCATTTTTGTGTTAAGAAGTAAGAGACTTCCAAGAATTTCTGTCCCTTGCTTGCTTGTCTTTATTAATCAAATGACAAGTAAAAAAATATCAAGAGAATGCAGAAGGCAAGAGGGGGGGTGGTTAAGTAACGCTCAGTGTGCAGGTGGACAGACAGCAGCTGGTGCCCTCCTCTCCTAGTCACTGTAGTCAGCCTGCTAGGAGCCCTGTGGCTGCACAGATGACAGCCACATTGATACTACACTGTGAGATGGAAGAGGTTCTCTCTGCTACGATGTCACATACACATTTGAGATTCTGTGCTCTTTGTACATACTATGTTATTGAAATCTCACAGCCATTCCAGCTATAAGAAAGGCAGAGGGTTATCAAAGAAAAATGAAGGAAAACAATTAATAATAGCATCCCAACTTGACACAGTTTTCCAGGGCTGCAAAGAGACCCATTCCCAAGGTCTGTGAAGATCCAAGTTCTTGTCATGGCTGACAGGGCCAACTGATGACAATGCATACAGCTAACATGTTACTTTTGATAGGCTAGGCATGGCTCCAGCCAAATTGTGCATATAATTTTGTTTCTTTCCCTTGGTCTATTGTTTTATTCCCATTCCAGTTTCACAGATAAAGAGTGCATGGCACAGAGAGTTTAAGTAACTGAAATGCTCAATGTCACATAGCTAATCCAGTGGCAAATTTGAGATTCAGAATCATGTAGCCCCCTTTCAGACTTGACATCTTAAGCAGTGTAATGGTAAGTTCTGGGGTGCAGACACTCTCTAAAGTGTTAGTAATGCACTTTTAACCAAAAGCTTTGCTGAGGCCTGGCTTGACCATTTGAGGTGCTATTTTGTCCAAAGTGGATTCTAGGCAGTGGAACTCTTGGGAGCTGCTATAAGAAACATCATTTCCAGAATGAGGTTGCCCCCTCCAAAAAAAAAAAAAAAAACCCTGCAGGTATACATATAGAGTTGTTTGTTGGCTCTGGAGACAGAGAGAGACACAAAGTCATCTGCTAAGAGTTCCATGGGATTCAAATGTGAAAATAACTCAGGACCAAATTCAAGGGCAATAAGAACAGTGTTATTCATGAACTAAAATACAGTATGGATATGCCTTGTCTGTGTACACTAGCCTTTAGCTCCAATTTTTCATTTTATTTTTGCAACTGCAGTTCTCTTGCACTTGGCACTAATTGAGCAGACACTGAGTTTGCTATTGCATTCTACTTGGTATATCACAAAAATGTTCACTGCCAACATCATGAGCACCTTGGCCTGAACTGCACGTGCCTTATTCTGATCAAGTTACTCCTTGCTAATGGTCTCTAGAAACACTGACTTGCACCACACCGGGTCGAGTTGAAACAGACGTTTTCCTGGTTCTATTCTTTATGTCACCCATTCCCATAAGAGTTGGCTTCATCACAGGCCTGGGATTGGCACAGGGAAAACTCTGTGGATGCTAAGTACATCACAACTCTTTAATATGTTCTCAACACCTAACTAAGTTGTTACCCAACTATTATTTATTGCATGCTCATCAGAAAATTAAAGGTAATGTTAAGAAGAACCTGATGTATGATCAAACTACTTTTCATCATTCTGGTTATTTTAAATCTTCAATAGCTGTGGCTCTACCATAGGCTATATCTTTATTTATACTAATGGCAACAAATTCTTGCTCTCCAGGTACATATAACAGATTATTTCCTATCTCAATGCTTTCTTCACCTTCAGCAGCCAAATGGTATTTTTATAGTGACAAGTACTGTTTCATTACGAGGTGTTGAAACATCAAAATGGTGTGTTGTATCTGCCAATAAATAGCTCAGTGACCTCTAAAAACACTGTTTTCTCAATTAAATAAGGGCTGAAAATCTTCCTCAGGAAAGCAATTCCTAAGAGTCTACCACAATGACAGAAATGAACTCTTACTCCAATGTTGATTATTGACTTTTATCCTATAGTGGCCTCCAAGAAAGCCTTCTAAGGCTACTGGTCTACCTGGTCACAGAAATAACAAGGTTAAAAGCAGCATTCTACTGGTACTGCAACTTTAAAGGGGAATAGCTCAAGTTTGGGTACCATTAGGTAAATAAATTCATTCCACTGCTGAATACCTCAGTCAAGGCATATGACTATGAAGAAGAAAAGCTGGATGCTCTAGAAATATTTCTATGGCCACATGTCATTAATTAGTACATCTTCCATCACTCTCCATCTTTGGGAAACAATGCTACAGTTTCTTAGAAAGATGAGAGAAAAATGGCAAAGGTATGAAGAACCAGCAGGGTTAAGGGAGAGATGGAGGGAGGGGGAGGCATTGGAAAAGAAAGTGCCAAGGATTTTATGGTTTCTACTTCTCTAAACCCAAATGTCTTGAGTTGTTGTGCCTGCATACAGTGACCACAGACAGCCGCCATTGCCAAGCAGCCAGTTCCCATCAGGAAGTGAGAGGAAGCATGAAGTGCATCAAACCCAGAGGGTCACAATTTCAGAGGTAGAGATCCAAGAAAGAAAGATGGCAGTGAGACTTGCCCTCCAAGGGAAACTGAGAAGATTAGAGCACACAGAGGCACCAGTGATCACAGGGTGTGTGACTGTATAGACACTACACAGGCTTTAACAATCAACTTAGTTGCACAAAAGGAAATTTGTTAAAATTCTATGATTGACCCTATAAAGACTTATTATTTTTCACAATCCCTCTAAGACCAATTATCTACCCAAGTGGTGGACCATGCTACTCATATTGCGTCCCTATGAAATATCAGGCAAGAAAAGGTTAAGTATCTATAAATCCCTGTTACAAAACTAGGAATGGGGCTACAGGACTATATCTCGTGTAGTCTCAGTCCAAACTTCAGGTGACAGCACTTAATTAAAACAGCCTTACAAATTACCAATGGTCTAAGCTACCTGAAGGCCACCTTTTGCATTGTTGAACGATATTTACTGACGGGGAGTAGAATTACCAACACACTCTGTGCTGCGCTCTGAGCCATCAGACTTGATACTGACTGATGCTTCAAGCAGATGCCTTCCTCTCTTGTGTACCAAGAGAATTGTTATGAACACCGAGTCTCCAATCTGCTAGAGTTCTGAACAGCCATGTTACACTGCAAAACTATTACCCCATCTCCCCTTTCACTGAGCTGAAGAAAAAAAAAAGTAGGAATTATCTTTTTTTTTCTTTTCCTGTTAAAACATATGGCCCCAACTACTTTCAATGGAAAACAAAGGCATGAAATAATTACCAAATAGGAGACTCTGTGGCACAGATTGAAATGGAAAAAAAAAAAGTGGTATGCAAATTGTCAACATATATAGCCAATCAGCTTCCCTCTCTGTTACTTGTTCCAGTGCCCACCTCTCCCCCATGTTTCCCCATGCTCAGGGAAAAGTTTGGGTAAAAGTAACCAGCCATAGTTCCCCTAGTTAACTCAGAGCAGAGCTTCTAGCTAGCACAAAGTCAGAAGCTTCTGTGCATGCAGAAGAAATGTATGGAAACTATTCAATAAGGACAAAATTATTTCAAAAATTCTTAAAGGAAGTGAGGGACTAAGTATTTCTGATAAGAGACCATGCAATAGAAACATAGTCAACAATAATCACTTTGTGTCTTCAGGCACATTGAAAACAGAATTGAGTTGGCGTTCTTTAATTGTGAGGTTCCAGGTATTTTTTTCATACGACACATTTTTTTTTCTTAATTTTGAAGATAGTTTAGAGATTTACTGCCAGCTATCTTAATAATATTTTGGAATAAGGTCAGTATAAATAAATGTAAACAATAGTAGTTTCTCTAACCATAAAAACATAGTAATACGCTTCTTTGCTTTCTCAGAGAAGTAATTTTAATAGGCATCTTATTTATTCAATAATCTTAAATTTTCAAAACAAAAATTTAAGATCTAGATGATTTCTTAATATGGGGTTAAGGGAACAGTTTTAAAAATTCAGTGTTTGTCCAGATAATTAGCAAGGATTAGGTCTTCTGTCTGAAACTTCCTAATCAATAGACTGATAGATTTTTAGAAAAGAAATTAGTATGTATATATTTTATATATACGTATATGTGTCTGTGTATAAGATAACATTAAAGTCAAAGGTCTATAAAACATGGGCAGAAAGATTTTTTTTAAAAAGCTGTGTAATGGGTGGGAAGTTTGATGAATATATAAAAAAGATCTGAATTGTTCACTTCATACTTATTAATTTTAGGTATGTAAATTTCACCTTAACTAAAAATCAATAAACAAAAACAGACAAAAACCCTAAAAGAACACATACCAGGTCTATAACTCACATGCTGTCCCTAAGAAATTTTCAGACTCATGTGCACGGAAGACCCATGTGTAGGGAGGACTCATGTGTAGGAAGGACCCATGTATAGGGAAGATTCATGTGCAGGGAAGACTCATGTGTAGGGAGGACTCATGTGTAGGAAAGATCCATGTGTAGGGAGGACCCATGTGTAGGGAGAGCCCATGTGTGGGGAGGACTCATGTGTAGGAATGACCCATGTGTAGGGAGGACTCATGTGTAGGGAGAATCCATGTGTAGGGAGGAGTCATGTGTAGAAAAACAGCCTGTGGACCATAGTTCTAAAGTGCTCGGGCTTGCTGCCATTTTCTAGATAGACAACATAGGTAGTTACTGTACCTGCATCTGGGATAGAAGCTGCCTGTCCAAGGAAATTCAAACTGTCCTCCTGCCACAGTTACTCACAACCTTTGTCAGCAGGATCAATACTCTCCTGTCTATGGAAATGAGCACGTATTTATTTTCACTATGGATCTTAAATCGGTGCATTAGCTATAAGGACTGGCCACTGTAAGCAGGAGACCGCATTTTTAAATTTGGCTCTATCATTACTGAACTGACCATAGGTAGGGCATCTATTCTCTCTGCCATGTGACATTCATTGAGGACTGAGACGATACTATGAAAAAGTCAGATCTCAGGGTATCTTGTTTGCACAGCCTGAGGCAGCTGAAAATATGTCTGACAGTTTTCTTTTTAAATAGAAAACTTCTAGATATGTAGGCAACTTACTCCTCTCTTTTCTCCGACAAATCCAAAGAGGAATTGGGTACTTGTGTGCGATGTCAGGAGAGACACAGACCAAATAACCTTATGACAAAGGCTATTTCAATAAATGTTAATGGAAGGTTTTTGCGTCTAAGCTTCCTTAGCTCTTTACTTCTAGAAATTTGTATCCTTTTGTGAATTATACGGGTCTTGTCTCTCATAGAATACAATGGCCCTTTAGGGTCATTTTAGAGGCTGCAATTTAAAGCAGAGCAGAGGCTTTCCTAGAGTAGAGGAGAAAAAATCCAATAAATGAGGAAAATAAACAAAGTAGGGCAAGATTCATGCATCGGATTATCAGCTTTGAAGGACCTTCCCATCTTTCATGTGTTGCACTCAGAAAAAACTGTTGCCAGAATAATGAATGGGAATTATAGAGAACCATAGGTAAGAACAAGTGCCCTTCCACGAGAGAGATGTCAGACAGACGTACCGCAGCGGGGAAAGACATTAGGTTGCTCTTGCACAGCTACCCCAAATTGATGTTCAAAGTTGGCCAAGGCATTCACCAGCTCAGGGTCTTTGAATCTGACTTGCTGTATGTGGGACTCAGTTTTCACAGACCATACTCTCAAAGGAAAGTCACAAACATCCGTGGCACATCACAAGCTGATCAACTGCTTCAATCCTTCTGCTTCACTTCACGCTGACACTAAGCCAGAGCCGTAAGCCGGGGAACAATGCACCACTTTGGGGGTGTCTGCTATGTGATGAGACCTCAGAACTAGGGTTCACTCATAAGAAGACAGCACAGAACACAACTCTTAGTTGCATGCGCCCGCTAAAATAGCTCTCCCTTTCTCCTTCTACGTTTTCAGGGATCTCCTCCCCACCACACCCTCTTATCCGGTTGGTCCAGACTGCTCACTCTGTCATTTTATGCATGTTCCACTGTGTGGGTAGTCTGCTCGACCCCAGTATACTTCATGTAAGAGGGTGGGTAATTCCTCTATCACTCCCCACCTTTTTTTCCCTAGTAAACAAGATGCCAGGTGGTTACCTTCCAGTTAATATTCCTGCACCTTGCTGCCTTGATTCCCACTTGATTGCCACCCCTGCAAGTGTGGGAAAGGTGCCCTTGTGTATCTCCCCTCTGAAGCCCAAGTTTCCTGAGCAGTGTTATCGGAACACATTAAAGATATCTGTTGACTTTATTCTATCCGTCTTGTCCAGTTAAAATCTAACACTTCTTCATACTAGACCTGAGCTGAATATCAATTGCTTCGCTGTCCTGCAAAGTTTCTAGCCACCCTCAGAATAAAGAACTTAGGGAAAAATACATTAAAGTGTTTTTTTTTTTAAGGCAACCAAAATAAGCCCTCCCTAAATAGGAAAGATGAAATCTACTGCCTCCTTCTAACTTCAAACTGATAATCTCAAGTAAGAAAGCTAGTCCAAAGAGCAGATACAGGAATTCAGCCAAGTGCATGTCAGAGCCTTACAGTTGGTGGAGGAAGGCTGAAGCTCCAGCTATTTTTGGTCCCTGAATTCCCTATGTTCCGTTCCTGCACTTAAAGCCAGATGCTGAAGAGCACAATATCGAGGAGAGAGGACACAAGAGCTCAGAGGACTCTGCAATTGTCCCAGGATTTAGAATCCCCAATGTTAGCTCTCTTGAGTGCAGTGTGTGAGAGAGAAGCAAAGCTTCCACTTCTCGGAGCTCTTCAGAGCTCAGGTGAAAAAGATAGTGAAGACTCTCGGCTAGGAGCTGAGATGGGTAGGGTGCCCAGCTTCCATGGCGGTACGGCTGAACCAGAGCATGGTTCATGCTCATCCATGTTGACTGACACCGGGTTTTTGGATTCTCTTTAACCATCAAATTGCCATTGGGGCTGGTTTCCCAATAACGATGGTTTTCTTCTGTTATGTATCAGTTACATCTCAACGGCATGTTCTTAAGGTGAAGAACGCCGGTGTTTTCTAAAATAGTCTGACGCAAACCAACGGGGTGAGGAAATGCTAAGATTTGCATTTTCTTGAAATGTGATGTTATTTCTGAGCTTCTAATTGGAAAAAAAAAAAGTTAAACTGCAAGCAATTAAGTGTGGAGGAGTGCACCAAAGGTGGCTCCTATTTGGGCATATGGTAAATTGATTTGCCATTGAACTGGTAGGCTAATATTAGGAATGGGTGAGCCAAGCCATGTTTTGTGTTTGTTCAACGTCTCATACTATTTTTTCAAATGTCATGGGCTCAGCAAAACCCAAAACACATTTCCTCAGCACTTCTCCCTTTTCAACCCATATGTATTTTGAGAGAAGTTTAATTCATATGTTTCTGATTTATTTACATGCAAGTCATCAGAATGTTGTTTTGTACTAGCTATTTGATGTCCAGGAAGCCTGTTGAGCCTCTCCTTTGAGGTTTTTTTCTCCCCACCCCAGAATCAGGAAGCAATGATTTGCAAATAGTAAAAGAGCTAGGGAAAAAATGCTGATCAGAATCCTCAATATTTCTCCTCAAAGGTTCAAATTTTGTTCAAAACTCAGATTGTACTAAGTCTGAGTATAATTCTAACTTGGAAAACCTGATTTTGGTGTTTCTGCTTGACACTGTCCTTGAAGTTACTGATCTCTCCCTGTGGACATGAAAGTGCATGCTTGCAGTAGATGAACACCACAAACAGATCTGAAGGAGAGATGGCAAGCTGTGCGGGACCTGCTATCTGTAGAAAGGCCTTGGCCTCCAGAAAGAGAGCTAAGGAGCCAGGCGTCTTTTCTGTGAAAGTAAGGACAGGGTTTCCCATGTGGGAATTTAACCACCATTCTCTACTCCAGCTTATAAAAGGAACACTGACTCACGTATGGGTTGGTGGCTGTTTGCATACATTTAAAAACATTCATATCTCCATAAGTATTTCTCTATGTGTTAATAATTAGAAACTCGATAATAGAGAGATGAATAATAGTATAGATAATGATAGATAGATAGACAGGCAGATATAAACCACATTATCTTTTTTCTTTGTAGAGTTTCCGAGGATGAGCAGAATTTGAGGAGATGTATATGCAGTCCTCCACAAGGCATCTTTTCTTTAATAAGGATGAAGGCACTGTGTATTGGAAACACATGGAGAGACTTTTCATCTTTTAATATCATTTGTGTTACCATAAAATTGATCATTTCAATGGATGCACTGGGGTGAGATTTTATAAGTTCAAATCAGAATTTAAGAGCTGTTGATAGTTATTTACGTTGTTCACTTTTAGAAGAATTATAAACAAAGCCCAATTGTCTCCTAAATTTCAAACTGAACACCAAATTCATATCGGGCATTAGGCAGAGAGGCTGCCAGGACTGGCACCTTCTGCCCCTGTGGTGGTCTTACACACGGCCACATTTCCCAGCAGACTCTGTGTCCTCTGGGTGGGGAGGCAGGTTAGCAATGCTGGGTACTCTGAGGCGGCCTTGAGAGATTTTAACCCATACCTGCTTCAAGGTGGAGATAGCACTTTTCCAGAAAGCATATTTGCATTTTCCACTTCAAAACCAGACCAGTGTTAGGACTGAGAACTCAAAATGCCTTCTCAAATCAGACATCTCTCTAGCACAGCTGTTGTTAAGTGACCTGGCACGTTCCAAGATGAGCCGGCAACCTATGCACAGATCTGTTTGCAGTGATGAGCCACTGGTGCTCTCTGTGTGTGTGTGTGTGTGTGTGTGTGTAAGTTATCACATTGGACTTTTCAATACAACCCCCCCCTCAAAAACAGATAGCAGTGGTACAAACAAGAGGTAGCAATGTTTAATCTTTCTATATGTATACATTAAATTAGTCAAATATCCAAATAGCAGCTTTTAAAGTATGTGAGGAGAGTAAATCAACTCACTGCTTGTTGCTTTGAATGAAAAGGCATCCTAGCATTTATTCCCTTGTAAGACTACAAGTACCATTATCAAACATGCAAAACTCAGCCATTTTACAAAGTGAGGAGGCTTCTACATAGAAAAGAAGTCAGCTTGGGCAAACATCTCAAAACATAGTAATCATCAGAAAGAAATGCTTTCTTGTCTCTATAGAATCCAATATGTAGACATCTCCATGCCAGTCAGGAACTCAGAGAGATCTGCCTGCCTCTGCTTCCTCCACACTAGGATTAATAGCTTGAGCCACCACAGCTAGCTAATCTCATATTTTCAAAACTTTTATTAGGGGTACCTTTCTGGTTTTGTGATTAGGGGTGTTCTGGTCTTCAACTGAACAAAGTTATTAATAGAAACAAATATACAAAAGATACCACATTGCCTTTCAAACTATGTAAACTACTCATTGCATGTATTATTTTCTGATATAATCGGTTGGAATAAAAGGGCAATTTCTACTTGATAGGCTATCAGTCTATGGAGCAGAGTGTGTGTGAGGCCAAAAGCATCCCAGAAAATATTTCTGGGCAACATGAAACATGTCTGTAATGTTCTTTCTCTTAGTTCCTCAGTACAGCTTCCTGTGGCCTATCAGAGATGCAGCCCCTGCTAGGCCCTCAGTAATGAGGAGTCTCTTCCTGGGCAACCCCTGCCGGCACAAATCCAGTAAGGGAGAAGATCCCTGTGTGGCTGACAGGTCTCCAAGTATTTCTTTACTGAAGGAGAAATGCTCACAGGTAATATTGCTCCCCGTCTTAGGGCGGATGAGTCATGATAGAATCGGACAGAACTCCTTCATGTCATCCCCTGCCCCTTGATGGCACCAGCGAAAACAATTTCCAAGGAGTGTCTTTTTAAAACACACACACACACACACACACACACACACACACGTCTACTGCTACTATTTTTCAGCTTAATTTCTATGTTTAACAACATGAACTAACAGACATTTAAAAACATGTCCTATAACCTTCTAGGGGAAGGACCTGATCGCTACCCCAACTCGCTTGTAGCTTCAGCATGCTCGCTCGCTCCTGACCATCATGAATGAATGACCTGCTCTAGGATTTTAACAGACTAGTGGACAATTCTTTTTGTTTGTTTTAATTGAAGGTCCTTAATGTGGGCCACATGTTTCTTGTGGTGATTTGGACATGCCGAGGAGGCAGGGCAGGGAAAGCAGAGTGGTAGAGAGGTGGTGGTGGTGGTGGTGGTGGAGGACTGTGGAGAAGAAGAGAAGGTGGGGAGCGAGTGGATGATGAAAAGACCAGCCCCACAAGCAAAGCACATTAGCAACCCAGAGTGGAAAGGGCCGGAAGGAAAACCCACCCACCTCACCCCTGTGCTCATTCTATCAACCTGCAATTGCTGCAATCAAAACCATATGTCGGTTCTTCCAGATCTTTCTCACAGGACAAACATGCAAAGGGCCTCAGGCCTGGCGTTGCCATCAAATGGTAATTGATACCATATGAGCCACAAAATAGAAAAGCACATGCAAACAGCAGCCTCTCTCTCTCTTTCTATGCCCCCCTCCCCCTTCCCCCGCCCCCAGCCCTTTCTTGGCCCCTTGAGAGGGATGAAATTGCAGGTCTTGCCGGGCTGCTAAGTGCACCATGCACCACGAAAAAACAAGTGTATGAGGCTCCACCTGTAAATGAGAGAGGGAGGAGAATCTCAGAACGCGGCCCCGAGAACAGGCAGAGGCTAAGGGTCGCCCCGGGTTAATGCAAGGTCATCGATCTTGGGGGAGAAATGAGCACAGGTGTGAAGCCGATCACAGGCCTGGAGCAGGGAATGACCCTCTGGTCCCTCTGCACATCCGGCTAGGACAAGCCTGTTCCTGCGAAAGTCACATCTGTCCTCCTTTACCCCCCACTAGCGAGAGAGTGGGAGAGTGGAAACCACTGCCCAACTACAAGAGACCAGAAGCAAGACGAGCCCCTCCTGTGTCTGCTACTCTTCTTGTCCGAGGCTTTTTCTGTATCCCATTGTTCTCCATAGAAGAGGAAAAAGGGAAGAGAAAAAAAAAAAGGAGAGAGGAAAAAAAATCATGCAAAGAAGCACGCTGGAGGTCCTGGCAGTTGCTGGCTGGCTGTTAATACAGTAGGTGAAACCGTCTCGTTTCCACCCGCACTGACAGAAACGCCAAGTAGCACTCGGCTCTCGCCTTTGCATGTATATATTTTCTTATTAACTCGATCGGGCAGAAATTTGCAGAGATTTGTTTGGATCTGGAAGTCACAACAGAACGTCAATTTTACAAACCAAGGCTCATTCTGTGGTGGAATGTACAGCCCTGGACCAAACCATTCCCCCCAACACAAGCTATTTGTTCCAATTCCTTCAGCATCCGCTTCTGAGCAAACAACTGAGTCTAAACACGCGCGAATGCTTTCTGCGCTCGTCCTTCTGCCTAGCCCCTTATATGTGGGATTTCCATCTTATAGATCGTATGAAGTTGAAATATTTTCCAGATGGGACGAGGGAGTCCAGAACCCTGTAAACACTCTAAGTTATAAAAGGACCAACTAAATACTTAAAACAGAGGAAGATGACAGCCACATGGTTCCTTTGCCAGCGGGGACTGATGAGTTAACACTGGCAACTGTAGGCAGAGGGACAGAGAGCCATTCCCAACCCCCAAGTCTCAAGATGGGCTGATTCCTCCTCATTTAGATCGGATCTATTTATAGCCTTCCTATGTAAACCGGTTCCAAAAAAAGAAGATTTAAACTCAATTTAAAATTCAATGCATCCCAGTAGGTACGAAAGCCAAGTATGTTTATAACCTGAAGATAAATTCCACTGTCCAGCAGTGGGGAAAAGTAATAAGGCCTATTGATTCCATACATTTGTCCTGATCCCAGCAGCCCTTTCTCCCTTTACAGACCTGAGGAAGGTCCTGCTGCTTAGAGGCAATGCAGGCACGTTCATGACAGCACTAAGCGAGGGGGAGGCGGGGAGGGAGGGGGATGAATAACCGAACTGAACAGAGTGGAGTTGCATGGGTAGGGGATGA
The DNA here is from genome assembly GCF_903995435.1 of Acomys russatus. Taxonomy (NCBI): domain Eukaryota; kingdom Metazoa; phylum Chordata; class Mammalia; order Rodentia; family Muridae; genus Acomys; species Acomys russatus. The sequence continues at coordinate 55,888,488 of NC_067156.1, read as the reverse complement.
AAACAAAAGTTCTGTTGAATGGCAGGGAGGAAAGGTAGGGAAAAGCGGATGGCGACAAGGAAAAGCAGCACAGTGTTGCTTAGGAAGTGTCAGACCAAGCAGGCTGGGGACAGACCACTTTGGGGAGACTGAGACCTTACCTCTGCTCTCCCTTCGTGGTCCACGCAACATAACCCTGTATTGTGAGCATCTGCATTGTTTAAGTTTCATCCCGTAGTGGTGCTTGCTGATTGGCCGGGCATGGCTGACAGCATCAGAATTGCAATCTGACAGACAAGAATAAGCAGGACCACAGCCCAGAATTCATAGTGGGAGGCAGAGAGGCGACCTCAGGCTGCGTATATGTGGCTCAGACATGCAGATGTCGGCAGCAAGGCCTGGGGATGGCTTGGGGGTGGGAGGGCCTAGGAAGAGCCTGGGAGGAGTACAGGAGGAGGGGAGGTGGGACAGGCCCAGCCACCCAAATGACCAGGCTCCAGGCGTCACCCTGGCTTGAGCTATCTCTAGACCATGTTTATTAAGTTCTTTCTCGTCACTCCCTACTCCCTTTACCCCAGAATCAGAGGTTTCTATCCCCAAATCTGTTTTTTGTTTTTGTTTTTGTTTTTGTTTTGTTTTGTTTTGTTTTAACAGAGTCAAAATGGTTGGTGCTTCCAGTATGGGATACTACCGTTAAGTTTTCAGGTCCATTTGTTTATTTTTATTGAGACAGGGTATCATGTAGCCCAGGCTAGTTTCCAACTCCTTATGTAAAGGAGGCTGCCTCCTAATTCCTGATGTCCCATGCCTCTTCATGTCCCTACCTGCCATCTGCTAGGGGTTAAAGGCATTTGTCACAATACCTAGGTTCCCTTTCAGGCATTTATTTTGCAAAATTTCTGATGTTTTTCCTGGGATACAGAGAGCCCGGTTCACAAAAGCATCCCATGCAGGTAACTGAGGGGGTTCTCAAATCTGTCAAGCAAGTACAGGGAAAGACAAGAGGTTCCCAGGGGCTTGAAAACGGAAAGGGCTCACAGAAAGCCTCAGAGCTTGACCAAGGCTCACCCTCTCCACTCAACTCCAATCATTGTCCTATCACACACACATGCATGCACACACACACACCCTCACACATGCGTGCACACACGCTAGGCCTACTGTGCAACACTACAACTGAGACGACCTGCTGTAAACATGATGCCCTCCTAGGTTTTTCGGCCTTGCTTTAGCCTAGCAGAGTGCCTAACCTTAAGTTGCTACTACCTTGACTCATGGCTGCACAGTTCTGGAGAAAATTTAGAATTTAATGCATGCTTTCTCAGCATGATCTTTTTGGAAGACTTGGGGCCTGGGAGGGGAGCATCACACATTCAATAATTATAGAAGAAGAAAAGATAGAAGATGAATCAAGGGCAACAGCAGTAGGAGAGATGGATGAAAGCGGGAGGAAATACCGAGTCAAGCATAGGCCTGAGAGACTGGATTATTAAGACCAACAGGTTCAAGGGGTAGATAAAAGGAAAAAGATGTTTTGGCTGAGGGAAAGGTTAATACAACATGGAAAGCAATATTTAATAAAAACTAATCCTTCAAAAACACCATCATTGATCTAATATCAGTTTTGAAAAGTGAGCTTGTAGAAGAGAGCAAAATATAAGCATCTGGTTAAAATAAAAATAAAAACTCTACTATGATCTCTGGTCCCCAAAAGGGAAAGAAAAATCTAATTTTTCTCCTTTACTGGATGAACACTGGTTACTATGGATTAATTTTAAATATTAAGCTGGAAAGACATACCACTGAAACATGAACACAAGGAAAGACTCATGATTAGAGGGCATTTATATGAAAAGGCCAGCAACAGGTTAGAGATATAACCATAAGTTCAACTAGAGGGGCTGTGGCACAGAATGAAGGGGGCTGGCCATGAGAAACCCACAGAGGAAGAAATGGTCACACAGAGGAAGAAATGGTCACAAGACCTACATTTTATACAAAGAAAAATGCAGGAAATATACAAGGCAAGTACACAGAAATGAATGAGCAACAGAAAACCTGAGCTGGGGTACACAATGTGATATTAAGAAGAGCTATGAATACAACGGAGCAGAGAGTAAACAGAAATGTCGGGGGGGGGCAGTTTGTCAGAGGCACAAATTGCTTTACAAATTTTGTGAACCATATGTTGCATAGAAGCCATTACAGACTGGGAAGAATATAAAGAAAAACAATTGCATATGTCTTTGAACCCCCTTTTGAACTCGCAGTTTCCCCCTATAACTTCCAGGACCTGTATACAACTGCAGGGACATGAACAACAATGACCACACCAAGGGCCTAAGTTGTGACAGCGTGCTCATCGAAATGAATCTGGGTGCTCTGCGGATGGTATTCCTATGGAGTTCATTATCCAGAATATTCAAGAGACAACTGCTTTGAAGGACCATTCAAGCCAAGTGTGCTGCCACCAAACCAGCGGCGATGTGATGGTCCTTATTTAAATGCCCAAACTATGCTACACTCTGTGTACTAGCCCTGGGGAAACCAGCATAGCAAACACCCTTTAAGAAGAGAACTTTATTTCTCATGTCAGTCCTGAGGACTTGAGCAGCTTTTCAAGGGCTTGGCTTTTTTTTTTTTTTTTTTAAACTCAGGAGAGGATCAAGTTGGTTTTAGTGATAAACCAGTAATTGCATATTTGGTGGGAAAGCCTGCAGCTCTGACAAGCAACGAAGGAAGCTGGCTGACAGCAATTTCAGGTGCTGGGACGCAATAAAAACAATGAAGAAAGAAAATGTTTGCTTTTTCTGTCAACCGAGATGTCAGTACCCATTAATAAATCTATCTGCTAAATCTACTCTTATTCATGTGGGACATCACCAATTTAAAGTAAAATAAATTATCTTTAATTAAATGGAATTGTCGTCTTCCTCCCGCTATCATCCCCAATTATTCTCCTTAATCAGCCCTTTAGGGAGAAGGCGAGATAGAATGCTGAAAGGCGCATTGACTATAAACAATTTCTCTTTCTGTCAAGGGATGAAATTTTTAATTTTAATTACAGTTTATAACTATAATTTTTGGATATAAGGAATGAAAACTGCAAAATCTTATCATTCGTGGAGGCGGGGACAAGTACACGGTCACTTCCAAGCTCCCCCTGCCCCTTCTTGTGAACACTGCAGAGAAGCCATTTATGGACAACAAATTAATTGCTTCATTGTAATTTACTACTTTGGTTTCTAGTACAAAAACTACTGGTTTTAATTAATACCTAAAAGTACACAGAACTAACTGAATGCCATCTTCCGTGGTAGTTTCAGGCTGTGAAGCTCTCACAACCTGGGATTTCTGAATGGTATCAGTTTATGTTTAGTCAAGAGCAGCATATGAATTTTAAATATTAAGACAGGGAGGTGGGTGGCAGATGAGGCTGCACTAGCTACTCGGTCACTTCTCCTCTCATTCCCACCTCCTTTTGCGGGGAGAAAGATAATGGCACCAAAACTCTACCAAGGGTACTATAGACTTTAACCAAGTGACGTGCTGCACAACTGTACCACTTCAGCCCTTTTATGAATGCAGGAGCAGTGTCCCCGAAAATAAATAATAAAATCAGCAAGCAATTCACATAGTATTTCAGTCCCAATCTCAAAGGCACAGAGATGAAATATTATCCCATGAGCAATGAAGAAGGAATTTAGGAGTGACGGGGCCCATCTCTTCAGCAGTTACCCTTCCCCTACTGCCAGCAACAGGCAGGTAGGTGTATCTGTATGCACGTCACTTATTATCACTGTGGCCCTCAAGTGGAAGAGTGAGGGAATCCTTTATATTGGGATAGTTGGTATTAATTATTTACAGATAAATGGGTTGGGGGCACTGGCTGCTTACTGACTACTTACTGTTACTTTTAAAAATGTACTTTTTTTTTTTTTCCAGGGTGTAGCACTGTTTTCATTTAGCATGCCTTTGAATTGCCGCCTACAGAAGTAAAAAAAGGAAACCGCAGCTATACAAGCCTGCTGACTTTCTTATAAAAGAACCAGTTTTAAACTTGTTTATACTACTGATTCCAAATGAATTCAAGATGGTGGCTAGTTAAAGAAAGGGAGCCCATGCCAGGGAGTTTGATCAAAGAGCTTCAACTCAGCAATGTTCAGTTTTAATTGACCACTAATTAAGCTACATTAGTCCAAGAACGGCCTGTATCACTTCGAGTAATAAAGAAAAGAATTAATTTAACCCCGTGTCAGTCAGCTTTAGTAAATTCATCTGAAAGCAACTTCTCAGACGACAAGTATGAAAGAGGTGTCTGGAGCAAAATGCCAAAAGTGGTCCACAGAATTCAGAGGAGACAGGGGACTCGGTTCTCAAGTGCATTTGTCACTTCGCTAGTGATGTCACCTTGCAGGTGTAATTATCTTCATTACAGATACAAAGATGTCAGCTTCACTCCCCGGGTTGCAAAGGGTTGCTTTAAAATTGGATTCAAAACATGGCAGCCGACCAGCCAATTTTAACTTTCCTGTATTCTCGACAAAAATAGAGTGGATTTGCAAAATCATGAGAATTTTCAAAGGCTTGGAACTCTCTTCTGGGAAAAGTGAGTTGAGGGGGCTGGGGGAAAAAACAACTGCAATAACACCACCAAAAAAGCTCATTATAATTAGGAACCACAAGCTATGACAGCCATGGCAGCAGCATGCAGAGCGCATGTGTTAAAGTAGTGTATTTCTAAAGAGCCAGTTGCAAATTTGTAATTTTTCCCTATGTTACCCTGCAATAGAAAAAAAAAAAAAAAAGAAAGAAAGAAAGAAAGAAAAAAATTGCTCACTATTCTCATAAAGTATTCTAGAAAGAGGAGGGGGAAAAATCATAAAATGGGGAAAAATAGTACTTGAGGATTTAAGACCAAAATGCAAGCTTTAAGAAGGCATTGCTTCCCAACTCTGTGTCCTGACTGGTGAAGAGCTTCGCATTAAATCCTGAGGTGATGTCCTATGATCTCATGACAGACATCAACATGAAAAATATGTTTAAATCTTAAAATAAACACTGGTGTCAATAGTATCTTGGCTTGTATTTTATATTAATTAACCCTACTCACCATGCCTTCATGAATAGTATTGATTCTTACTGCACCGAGTGCTACAGGGTCACATACTCCTAAAGAGGGGCATCCTTGTGGCCTCAATGCACATTATAGTTTGCTTTAATGATTTCTGGCAACCAACTGCTGTATTTTCTACAATAGTATTTAATGAATAACCTTTTTATCATTCTGCCAGTACTCATTAAAATGCACTTGTTTCTGAGATGCAATAGCTAGCTATATGAAACCAAAATATTAATGCAAATTGGCATTGCTAAGTTTAAAGCAGTATTTGCATCACATGGTTCAAACTGAAAGAGCGCACAGAGCACAAATGCCTCTTGACACCATGATTATTACTGAGAGAAACCATGGTTTGTGGCAGCATTAGCAAGCCCAAGAAGGAAGCACAGGAGCATGTGCCAAGCACCTAGTCTGCACAGCCGGGAGAGATGGGGAAACTTCATCATTCCTCTCATCTATTCAAGAACAGTAGGTATAAGGTACCAAGATACCAAGGAAAGTATTCTTTCTGCTCACGAGCACCTCAAAGGGCATAGTAGCTGTCTCCAAAAAAATGTAACTTTTCATGAGAACAACAGGGGTAGATATAAGAGCAGTCTGTCTTCTGTGGAGGTCATGAGAGGCTTCCAGTCAAGGGTCTGCCTTACTGTACAGAGACCTGGGAGTCTACATCAGACTCATCACATTCACTGGGCCGACGAAACATCTATTGGTTGTCTACGATAAGCTAAGGGATTTACAAAGATGCCTTAAGACATGGCAGATGCTTTCCAACAGAATCTCATTGGTTGAGACAAGGGAAGGGAGTTCAAAGTCCCTGCTCTATGTAAACAGACAAAGGGACTGATCCTTTAAAAAGACGGAGCAAACCAAGAACTAACTGGAAAGAGCAACAAATATAATTGGCTTGATCATTTAAGATAATACAAGGGTCATAAAAAGTGTCAATTTTTATCTCAGAATTGACATGATCTTATCTACAGTTTTTTTTATTTTAAAAAAGGCAAAATATAATATTGAAATAGATGGCAGAAGGCACTCTGGCTCTACATGATCTATATGACCTCATAAATTACAAGATTCCTAAGGGCTTCCATTTCTTAGACCAGATCTTTCCAACAAAATATCCTCCGATGATTCAAAAGTTCCCTGCGCTATCTGACAGGGAGATACTAATGACATATGACTGAGGACTTTGTAGCTGGCATAACTGAGGAACTTAATTTTTAAAATGTTTCTAGTTTTCATCAATTTACATTGAAATCCTAATAGCTACACATGTCTAGTTGCTACCCCATTAGTCAAGGTAGTGTTAGCCTTTGATATGGGCTAACAACAATTGGAGCACCTATTTTATGGAGTGTCTTTGAGAGCGTGTTCTGAAGGACCGAAGGCTTACAGATATATTTTAGCAAATGTTAATACTACAATAAAAGAGTAAGTCTAGGTTTTATCACAGCTTTAAAGTGCTTGCTGCCTAAACATTAAAGGAAAGGAACTCTACAAATATTTCACAACCTATAAATACACAAATATCACATAAATTGTTTTTTTCAAAACACATTCTATAATCAATAATAAGCATATTATTGCTTTAAAATTATTCAGAGGGGCTTGGAGAGATGAGATGGCTCGGCGGTTAAGAGCACCGACTCTTCCAGAGTTCCAGCAACTACATGGTGGCTCACAGCCATCTATAAGGTGATCTGATGTGCACTGTATACATAATAAAAACAAAACAAACCTAAAATTATTCAGAGGATTATAATGGAGCTTACAGACTATCAGAGAGATACTGAAAGCCTACTGCAGATAATCAGTGTTTGATCAAAACTGAAAACAAATCAATGATCCCTAAATGACTTTTTCCTTAAAATCAGTAGATAATGTAAAAAACAAAAACAAAAAACAAAAACAAAAAAAAAACCACCATCTCTCATAAATGCAAATGCTCAAATAAATGAAATTACTATCAAAATGGTAGCCTGTACTCCTTTGCATGACAACAGGTAAAATGACATCCCTGCAGCTGTTCACTGTGAATCTCCACAACCCTGCACTATAAGATGTGACAAAACAATCCAAAGAAAAGCCAACTCACAGGTATATTTCAGGAAGAGGTGGAGCTGAAGCTAATTTTCTGGGACTTCACTAGAAGTGTGCAAGCACAAGGCGGTCAGGTCTCCAGGAAGCAGGCCCGCTGTACAGTGTGCTTTGGGGGCTGAACTCTGCTATGCCATGAACCAAGGCACTGAACAATAAGTCAAACTTATCTGTGAGCCCTCTGTGAGTCCGAGCTGCTCACCTTGTGCTCGAATGCTGTGTTGTGTCTGTTCTGAGCAAACTTTGGAGAACCTTGTAGAGCATGAGGCCGAAAGTGAAGGGTGTGCAACCAACAGTCAGACTTGGCAACTCTTTCCAGAGCTTGGCTTCTAAGAAGCTGAGGTGATCTAGGTTCAAAAAGTTGGCAGGTATTGAGCGTCTGCCATCAGCTCCTTCACCCTTCATGCACAGAGTGCCAGGGACAGCAATGAAGGTCCTGGTACCACTTTCTAAACCACACCCAGAAAGGTACAGTAACAACGGACACTGGGCAGTGACGGTTGCCAGGAGAGTACAAATCTGCATTACCAGGAAAGCAGAAAAGAATTTCTCAGGTTTGCTTCAATCTTCATAATGCTTTTTTTTAATGTAGACAAGACATTTAACATGGATTCAAGTAATACCTTTACTGTTCTCCTCAAATACTTATATACAATTAATTATTAACTATTCTTTAGACTAATTCCCTTTCCTCTTTATGCCCTCCTCAGATAAAACAAGAAACATAGATAGAGTTCCCAATATTTTAAGAGATAAAATGTAAGCATATATATATATATATATATATATATATATATATATATATATATGTAGATCATGGAGAAAACATCCCTCTTTCACTCAGCAGTCTATAAACTGTTTTGAAGCCAGTCCAGTTGTCTCATAAATACTGAATTTACAAACCCTGCAAACGAAATACCACATCTTCTAGGTAAATCATAGAAATATTTGAACAATTAGAGTAGAGAGTGACATACCAAAACTGTTGGCATAGAAGGAAATTTGTTGGAGGGGAGGAAAGGTTATGGTGAAAAGAGACAGGGAAAGGGGGAAGGGAAAGGGGAAAGAAATAGGAGGGGAATGAAGAGTGGAAAGGGGAAGGGAAAGAGAAGTGGAAAGCTAGGAGATGGAAAGAGGGAAGAGAAAGTTCGAGGGCTAGGAAAGAGCAGGGAGAGGTAAGAGAAATAAAAATGAAAGAGGGAAAGAAGACAGGGAAGAGAGGGAGGAAGGGAGGAAGGGAAGGAGGAAGGGGAGAGAGGGAGCGGGGAGCAACTCTATATGTGGCTCACATGGCAAGAATTCACTATTAATACCCAGATTCAACGTGTGTAAAGCAGGACTCCCCTGCCTCTGCTTTGCTAAGGGGCAGTTCTGTGCAGTGTACCAGGTTTAGCCTCTAGAACCATATGCCAGTAGCATCGGCCTCCCCCTCCCCACAATTGTGACAATCAAAACTGTCTCCATCTGTCCCCTGGGAGGCACCACTGCTCTAGAGATACATATTTGTAATCAGAGTCTGTCAGCAACAAATACCCATTTGGGTTTTCTGACGTTTTCTATAAACATCTCTAGAAGTATCTTCTGCCCCTTGAAGCAGGGCAAAGCCGTTTACACCCACGATCATCTTGAATGTGATATTGTGACCTGCAGCTTTGAAATCAACAATCTGCGTTTGTTTTGGAACTTTTAAAGTCAGCTCTATAGTGATTTTGATTATGTAGTGGAAATGTTCAGTATTTCCAACTGACTCGCTCTAATCTATACGTGATAGCCAAACCAACACATTGTATATTACTTTCTGATGAATAAACAAGTTTGAGCAATAAATAATTGGCCTTATCTCTTACTGTCTAGTTTTATAATCTACCCATCCATCCACCAGCCATCCATGCTTTCCCTGATCCAGCCGTACACTCATCATCACAGTCAAACTTGCCATGCTTCCAATTCTGATTGAGTTATGAGGAAAAGCAGAGGGCCAACCAAAGAGTTTAATCTACATTGCTCTTGATTCACAATGCCTTTGGGAAGGCACGATTATCCAGAATAATCCCACGCCGGGCCAGCTGTAAGCTTTACATACTACACCAAAAGGCCTAGAATGGTTGCATTGTTTGTCAGGTCACTGCTACGTCAATGTTCCAATAACCAACAGACTTCAGACTAGAAACAACTTCAGAGACAAATGGATCCTGAGAATCACAGTTGAACTTTGAAGGCTGTTTAATGGGTGTGCAAAGTAGAGAGCCAAAATGTAATAAAGACTGTAAAAATGTAAAAAAATGAAATGAAGTAAAGGGTCACCTAAAATTAGTCAGGTACAATTTGGTTCTTCTTTGCTACTGTTTTTCCTTTTGTCCATCAACTAAGAGTGGAGGAAGAAAAGGCCACAAAACTAAACTGTCCTCCACAAGGGACAAGTGAGTGTGGTTATGTATTTCTCAGTGTTGTCTCTGAAAGAAAACACAGCCTCTGCAGCTGAGAGGTCAGGTTCTCGCGATGATCCCTGTAAGTCATCTTTCTAGGGGTTAATTAAGTAAACTGAATCCTAAAAGATCTTATTAGCAAAACTGACACTGTAAAGTGGTGCCAGGAGCATCTGCCTTGACGTGAATGCTCTCAAAGTGAACCGCACAGAACGACCCAGCACCTCTTTGCAGTGTTCGCTGGTCCACTGCCAGCATCCCAGACCTTTGGTGCATCCTGAGACCTCCGGCAAGTGAGGTCACTGGACTCCACGTCAACACACCTAATTTTACACTCGCGTCATTGAAGTTTTTAATACAGCACAGAGTTTTTTTTTTTCCAGGTGTTAATAGAAAAATCAATTTAAAGTCACAACAGCTGTGATCATTTTAAATCTCACAGCTGTCATAGGCTGAAAATAACCAATTTGAGCACATATATTTTGGCTGCAAATACAACAAAATGAAAATATGATGGAGTGTTATCTTCTGCTCCCTCTGAAGCAGACTGGCTAGTACAATGGCAAGGGACTTACTTGCTTTAATTTATAAAACCAGGCTCCCATGTCACTGCCATGTCACCTAACCGGCAGATGGCTGCATAGAAGAGGGAGGAGCACGGGCTTTAAGAAGTGGCCCTATGGCAACTGCTGAACACGTGTAATTATAGAAATAGTATTAACTCTGGAAGGGACTAGGCTAAATAGTTGATTTCAAATTGAGAGTTCATTTATGTAAGCATTTTGCTGTGAAGACAGGGGGAGATTAAGTGGGATCCATGCTACACATTAAGTGTTATTAAAGTCTGGGTGTTTCAATTATTGCAGGACGAAGTCTAAACTCCTGTGAGTTGCTGGTAACCACTGTCTTTCAGGAAGCAATAGCATTTTATCCACATCTTTACATGCTCTCTCTAGCCACAGCATACTTTCTCCCCTCTCAATTCAAATCTAATGTCATTCCCTCTGACAGAATGGAGTGGCATTCTTATGGAGTATTTAAAATAGAATAAAATAAAATGAAAAACAAGAACTGAGCGTCAGTTATCCCGCCCACATGCACAAAGTTGGAGTTGGTTGTGTGAACTGTACTGTGAGTTATGAGCACTCTCCAAAGTCTAGAATTCTATTGGCAAATGCTGCCATCTCTGCCACAGAGAAAGGTCGCTTAGATGTTGGGGGCAACGATGGTCCAGATGAAGAGCAGAAGGAGACGGAGGGTGCTTCAAGCAAAGCATCGGCGATGCTACATGACTCACGTTTTAGAGAAGCTTCCAGAGGTCTTCCTAAGCCCCTGGGAGGTACATAATTAGAGAAGAAAAATCTCAAGTATCCCTTCCAGATCTTAGACATACCCAGGATAAAACTGAGGAGTTGCCCATGTCTGCCACTGAAGAACTTCTACTACAAGTCTGACTTTTCATTCTCGCTGGGGCGGGGGTTGGGGAGTGTTCAACACAGCAGGTACAGGGAGACCTTCCTCTCCTCTATTATTTGCATACTAATTTCAAAGCCACGAGAAATACACTGCAGTCGTCTAATCACAACAACACACACAAAGGCACTACAAAGTGAAACCATACTTGTTCAACATTTACCCCAACCCCCACATCACACAAAGGAACCCTAAGAAAAACACATCCACCCTGCTCAGAACATCTAGGCTCTTCTGAATTGTAATAGCAGGTGCAGAAATAATAACGTGCTGGCCAATCAACTTTTTCCCCCTCTGATTTGTCAGTTTATCTTAATAATGCCATTAAGAATGTAAACATTTCTGCAATTTATATTTAAAAGTCAATAAAATAATGGGGTATGGAATCTATCCTTTTTAATTTTTTAAGTAATGCATTTGATTATTTTAATCACGTCAGTACTTAACTGGATGGAGTTTAAATATGCATGTAACATCAATTTAATTGGCTTTATTCCCTAGAAAAACTATTGAGTAATACAGTGTTATTCTCCTTACTTAAAAAAAAAAAAAAAAAAAAAAAAAAGGCACAATTTAGGGAGAAAGTCTAAAGCACATTTATATTTTGTTCCTTTCTTGGAGGTGGAAGTCTAGTCCCTTCCAAATATCCTCCATTATTAATATTTTAAGATGGTAACCAAAGGGGTGAGAATCCAAGAAGAGGTGAGAGTCCAGGACATGCTCACTAGAAGGTTGACTTAAAAAAATAATTAAAAAGGGTGTTTCCACACTGCAGATAAACTTTACTGGGCTCCAGTAACAGAGTAGTGGTTGGTAAATGCATCAACTTTTTAAAAAATACTGGGTGAGTTTTCCCAACATAGCAATTCCCACTTGAGCAGGGTCATTATTGGTGTAGTTGTTCAGTACTTTCTAATCCCATCCTTAGGTTTGTGGCGGTGAGAAGGATGCTCACTTCCGCTGCTAACACCCCCTGTTCTTTTTCCGCTCAGCTACGATGGAAGCAGCTGGAATTCAACTCTTCCCCACTTGGTCCCACCATTTACCTCACTGTGTCCTCTCTCAGAGTGAGTGTAATTTGGCCTGGAGGACAGCACACAGCTCTAGGTCCCCGGAGGATGCCAACCAAATCCTACATCTTTCCAGTGGAGTTGAAATGGAGCCATCACATCTCAGGGCTCCCACCTCCTATTTCTCAGGTGTCTTAACTCAGTCTCTGACCCACCATGGGGAGAAGGAACTGAGCTTCAAGCAGCATCCTCTCTAAACACCACATTCCTGCTGTAGTGCCCCCCTTCCCAGGTCATTTGGAATAAAATGCCGGGCGGCCTTAAGAAATGAGGAAGTGTTTGAAAGAACCTGGAAAGGTAATAAAAAGCAGCTTGGAATTTAAAGACAGTGTTCCCAGAAAATGGAACTTTAATATTCTAAGTAGATTATGTAATATAAGCCCACCTGTGAGTACAGAGTTGTAGTTTGGGAGTTAGAGATCTCTAATACTTCAGAGAAGGCCTATTCATACCTCTCAACGCAGTCTCAAAGGGAGGGAAGTCAACTTTAAGAACTATACTTCAGAAAAAAAACATCACTTTGCTCAACAAAACGTTAACAATTATCTGTGCTGCTCACCTTCCATGACACGATAATGGAGCAAGTAAGTTATCATCTATTTAAAAGTGTTTGAAAGTCTGCAGGAATTTCGACATGTTAAACATTTTCAGCATCGCCTCAGCTTACAAAATACAACTCTTTTATTAAAATGTCTCCATCAAATTGGATACTATTCCTTCATTTTCTGAAGTATACAGATCGTTGTTATAGGACTCTGCCCCTCCTCTAAACAGTTTATAAGTGGTTTTGGAACATGCAGGATTTCATTTTTGTCACCATGCATAATTTTTATCACATATAGTTTTGCCCCATATCATCTTAGAGTAATGTTGGAAAGTATTAAGGGCCAATGAATAAATACTATTTAATAAGACATATGAAAACCTGAAAACACTTGATCCTCCCTCACTTTTCATTTATAATGATGATGAGCAAATGTGCCTTTGAGCAGGTCTGACAGTATTGGAGGGGAGTAAGAAAAACAACAACATGACTTGCTGCATGTGCTCGGAGTCAGGCACTTAGGTTTGCTGTAGGGAGCAAACATTGCTCCTGTTCAACTGTCCTCTCCAGGTAAAAGTTACCCCTAATTCAAACAACTTCAGAAAACTTCCCAGCCACTATAGAAAAATTGGTATGTTCTCATCAGAACAGGAATTAAGGGGCTTTTGGTCTCTTCACGATGAATTTCCTGATGGCAGTGCTAACCATGGACAAAGCCCATGATAAAGAAAGGACATTGCAACATTTCTCACAGTGGCAGAGAAGGGACAGAAGTTTCGAGATGGTCTGGGAATGCACACATACAGCATTCACAATTAGAAAACCTGATAATGTCTGCAGTTCCTGCAGACTATTTAACTGGTAAGGCATAGAGAAAAAAAAAAAAAAAATCGTCCTCAAGCCTGTATGGTGGCTGCTCAATTTTACTACAAAATAAATAAATAAAAATAAAATTTTAAAAATGGAGGAGCAACAGCAAAATAGACAGTTGGGATTATACTGTGAATCAAGTGTACTGAGGGGCCGGAAGCATGTAACTCTCCAGTACAATTTCCTGTTGATCAGCGGGAAAGGTATTTCAATATCTGCCAGCTAGTCTTGTTTTCCCCTGACCCATCACTCCTTTCCCTAGCTCTCTTTCCCCTCCTCTGACACCTTCCTTCCAACTCCTGAAACAGCGCCATTACCTAGTGCTGGAAGCCGGATGCTTCCCTAGCGTCAAAACATTCAAACCTTCCAGAAATCAGGGGTTAAACAAAGTGAACCATGTACATGTTTTCTTCCTAAGAAATTACCCTCCCGGCAAAAATGTTCAAACTGGCGTCCCTGAATCTCAAGCAAGGATTTTTTTGGAAATTTAATCAGAGGCAGCTGAGCAAGAAGTAGCTAAAGAATCTACAATTTCAAGATTAAGTATCTAGTAAATATTTACCAGATTAAACCTACAAAAATTAACATAGTTTTGTTTTAAGGAATTAAATATATATATATATATGCATGTATGTATGTACAAATTTTCCTACACGCTTTTTGTGATTTTTTTAAAAAAAGATTAGTAGGCAGGTAAATAATTAGGTTTGTGGTCTAAGCATATTTTGTCTGTATTAGCAACTAAACCAATATTTTAACTAAAATGCATTTATACTAGTTTCTCTTGTTTACAGTCAGGATTATGAGCTAATAATTGTTTGAAATACCTTTTAAAATGTCAACTACAATTTGCACACTGGATACTTTAAAACCTGGTACTTACTTATCTGTAACTGACCCAGCCTTGATTTTTTTTTCAAAGGGCCATATTAAAAATGTACTTAGCAATGTTATTTCTGCGGCTATTAAAATATTAATCTTTTTATGTTGCCACTTTCCATAGTAAATGCATAAGAGCCGAAGCCTGCACACTTCACACTTAGGCTTGGGAAATGAAGCTTGCTGGCTGTGACTGTCACTTATGTATAGGTGAACTTTGATCCAAGAACGACTCAGACATGAGAGGTCCTGTTATTCCGATGTTTCTGTGTTTAGGCAGCCTTAGTATCAGAAGAGAGTTTGCCTTCATTTTCGCTTTTGAACTTTCTGAAGATGAAAAGCCTGCATAAATATGACCAAGCCTTGGAATATAAACATGGGGAGCTTGCTCTCATTTGCCTTCTGAAATTTGATGACTTGACAAATAACTATTTCAAAACAACTAGTTGGAAACACGGTTTGAAGCTTGTTAGTATGAAGCAAAAAGAGCAATTAGAATAATCACAGGTTTCCCTATACGGCTTAACACATGCACACGCTGCCGAGTGCCTATGGTGTGATCTGAAATTACCATTAGGAAGAAATTTTGCCACTTTTGTTTTCAATTTCATTTGCCAGAATTTTATCTACGTAGATTTGCCATATTTTCAGCAATATGGAATTTGACCAAATAATTACTCATTAAAATTTTAATTCAGTGAGCATATAAACCTTCGAGAAAACAAAATTTAGGGCTAGAATTCTTCCCCCCTCCCCACCCCCAACTTTGGGAGAGCAGGTCATGCCCTAATGCCCAGGACTTCTTATGGCCTGAATGAGGACAGATAGTGGCACAATTTGACATAAGCTTGAGTTCACAATGCTTGAAAGAAACATTCCTCTGCCAGGAACATTTTCCTAACAGTTGAAGAATAATTCCTCCCAATCTTCGTTTAGCTGAGACTGGATTCACTTACATGTAAGGCTACAGCATAGGCAGAAAAATCACACACAAAAACTACTTGGCCAAGTTCATTGACCCCCTGAGGCAAAGCTGAGCTTTGCAAATGGCTCTCCCGTTTACACTCATGATTTATTCTTTGGTAGCTCTTGGGTTAGGATTATTTAAGGTCTTATTTCATGAAGTCTATACGCAAGGACAATCACTGTCCCACATGCAACTGTGGAAGCAATTCGGGCAGAGTAACAGGGACATTTTCTATCTTAAGGTAGCAGAAACCCCTCTACATTTTCCTTTGTCCCAAAATATCATTGATTCAAGCGTTTCTTTTGCTACGCAGGGAAAGGAACACGGATTTTACCAACCCTGTGTTTGCTGGTTCAAAAAGAAGGTAGTCACAGTTGTCAGGCTGTTCCGTGCTGTTGCTGCAACCTCACATCACTGTTTGGGAATGATTTTCCATTTTTCTTCTTTTGTTTATTCACAGGGAAAAAAAAACCTGCTTCCTCTAGCCTCTCTCAGTTCAGAGAGTTCAAACTGAATTTAAACAAGTAATTGACTTGTCACTGGGGGAAAAAAAAAGAAGGAACTCAATGCTGGGTTGTCTTCAGAGGAAAACCTCTGCCACAGAGAGGACCAGGCTTAACAGTTCAGGTTAGAACACACAGTGCACTCTCTCTCTCTCTCTCTCTCTCTCTCTCTCTCTCTCTCTCTTACACACACACACACACACACACACACACACAGGGTCAGAGCCCAGACAAACAAAATTCAAGAAAGGTAAAGTCGCTTTCAAAGACATGTTGAACAATTAATGCATGGCGTATACAATCTCCACAAGATGTCTGGCATCAAACCAAATGCAGCTAAACGTAGAACTAGAGCCAGTACAATAAACACTGTAGAATAAACAGAAATCCGTTTCCCCAGGGTATGCGTGAGGGTGTTTGGGAAAATGGCCTAGAACTGGCCCTGCTTAGGAACACACACAACTGGACTTTGCTGGCTGAGTCACAAAGTTAAATCTAAGTGCTGTGGCCATCTATGCTTTCCAGTGTTTTCTGCTGAGGCTTTACATGGCTATCTCTAAATATAATGTTATGTACAATTTTTCTCTTTCTAGTGTTTGAATCAATAGAGATACACATCACCAGATTTGTTTTTAATAAACGTCTTAAAACAGTTCCTATAAATACATTTCCTGTGACAGAGTGATCTTGATTTTATGAGTACCATCCTCTCAAAAAAAAAAAAAAAAAAATCTAACAACCAAAATATTTGGCAACTGCGCGGGCATATTAGTGATATGATGTCATAGTCAGCATTTTCTTATGGTAGATGCAACTGGCAAGCTGTGGGAATGGAATATATACTTAAAAAAATTCCTTTGGGCCATAAGGAAATTAAAATGCCCAAGCCTTAACTAAAAATTTGACAATTCAGCTGTGTAAGATGTAAAACTAATAATTAACATATAAAATTCACATCACTGGTTCCCCTAAAGTTAAAAACCACAACAGCTTATATTTGTGGTAACACGTAATGTGACATATAATGTCTTCGTGCACATGCACGTAATATACAATGTCTAACATATCATCTTTTAATGCACAGGGCAACAGAATCCTTCACTTTATCTTACTGTTTCACAGACACCTTTGCCTGCTCATCTATGTGATTCTGCTGCTACAATCCTACATGAAGTTTGCCGGAGAGGTGCTTTAAAATTCACTGGTACCAATTACGGCGTGTAGGGGAATGTCTAAGAGACAGCATACAAAAGTCTTAGCTGAGTAGCAACCCCAACAATTGCAATTCAGACACAAGTCTTTTTGGAAATGAGTTGGATAAGCCCAATATTTAAGATCACAGATTTAAACCCTGACCAATTTAGACCCCAAGCCATTTACTTCAACACCTATTTTATTTACTGTCTTTAACTATTGTCCTAGTTACATGGGATATTCTTTAAGAAGGGATTATTAAAGGGATAATATTTATAAACTCATGGGAATTTACTCATATTTCAAATTAAAGGTAATAATAATTCAACAGTGGCTCATTCATACAATTGGATGATTGTTAAACTCCTAAAACTGCACTCCCAAAGGCTCATGTATCTGTATACATTGTGTGTGTGTGTGTGTGTGTGTGTGTGTGTGTGTGTGTGTGTGTGTAAGCTTGCGTGCATATAGCAGCGCACACACACATTTACTTGCCTGTGCCAATCAGTACAGCTGAACTTGGCCTTTGTGAAAGCTTTGACCGGTTCCTTTTGGCCCAACTATCCCACTCGGATTAAGATCAACCCAAATGTAAGTTCAAAGTCCAAAATGAGAACAGTTCATCAATGGCTGGTTTCACCCAACTCCATTCTTTACTATTTTAAAATGAAGTTTTGCTCCTCTGTTGCCCAAGTCTTTTTGAGAGCACCACATACCAATTTTAAAAGCACTGAAATCCTTTTCCTTCAGAGGGCCCAGGCAAAGGAAAAAAAATAATAAACTAAACCTCCAGATGGCAAGTATAAACCTTCTGCTGGGGTTATACACAGATACCAGACACTTTTCCCCACTTAAATAAAGCTTTTCTGTTGGGGGGGGGCTTGAAGAAAACCACACAACACAAATAACTTATAATATTGTTCCATGCACAAATGGATTCTTTAAACCCCCCCCCCCTTTCCTTTTTTGGCTTAAAAAATAAGCTTATATAATCTACTCCATCAGATGTGTCAGTTTTAAGTTTTTGGTCTATTTTAACCTTTTATCTCCTCTCCACTACCCATGGTTTCCAACTTAATACGACTTTAGATAGCACAAAACCTCAGTCGGGAGAGAAACTTACCCCCAATTTTCTCTCAGGCTAACTTGAGCTTTCTCAGTTTTCTTCATAATCTGCTTCTTCCAACCATTTGAAAGCAAAAAGAATTTGCCAAAAGTCTTTTCTAAATTGTTATTATTTTTAAATAGTACAGTCTCATAAGTTTACCTGCCTGCAAACTTTCTCTCTGGGAGGGAGCTACTTTCAGAAGCTTTGAAAAGCATCGATGGTTCTATACTGGGGGAGAAGGAAGAAGGCGGCAACACTAGCATCCTAGGACTTGCAGACGATAAATATTTCAGGCACCGAGAAAGATGCGGCAGTCCTACACAACTTCGAAAACAATGCTCCCCGCCTAGAATGCTCATCCCTGTGACCATAAAACTTGTCCCCGATGCCCCTCAAAGCCCGAGTTCGCTTACCGCTTTCCCATTATAGTAGTACATCAAAGAGTTGCCGCCCATGCCCGGGATGGTGTATGCGCAGTACATGGCCTCGGATTCTTTTTTCTCGTCAGTACCACTCTAACAACTTTTATTTCAAACTCGCTGTCCCTTTTTTCACAACAATTCCTTCAGTTGCATTTTCCCATATGGCCGGGCCAAGCGTGGTGAATATGCAAAGCAGGAAGAGACCATTCCTGGCGGGCGGGGGAGGCCCCGGCGCTGCTGTCAGACGCTCAAGTTCGCGCAGGCTGGAAGGCGGCCCGGCCTGTGCAGCGCGGCAGCCGAGCACTCGAGATCGCTTCAACTTTTCCGAGGGGTTTTTATCAGTTCAGTTCCTCAAATAATGCCGATTCCTACAAATTCCTGCAGGCTTCACCTCGCTTGCGCTCTCTCTCTCTCTCTCTCTCTCTCTCTCTCTCTCTCTCTCTCTCTCTCTCTCTCTCTCTCTCTCTCGCTCTCTCTCTCTCTCTCTCCCCTCTCCTCTCTCCCTCCCTCTCTCTCCCTCCCTCCCTTTCTCTTCCTCTATCTCTGTCTCTTTTTCTCTCTTTTTTTGTTTTAGGCACCCCTTTTCTACTCTAAAATTTCCACTCAACTGCCTTAGGGTAAAAGTGGAACAGGGTCCATTATTGCGCAGAATACAAATGCGGTTAATTGACTCCCCCTCTCTCTCTCTCCCTCTCTTTCTTTTTTGTTTTAATTTGATTAAAAAGCGAGTGGCAGGAAGGGAATCGTACGATGCACATCTAATAACTCTGCCATCTGTCTCTGCTGCTGGCTAGCTCCCAGCATTGTACGCAGCTGCCTGAGAACTCGATTCGGGGGGAGGCGGGGAGCGTAGTGGAGGAAGGAAAAAAAAAAAAAAAAAAACCAACATGTCTCTGACCTCGCTCAAACAGAGAGAGGGGGCAGTGTTTTCTGGCTGCTTGGTCAACAACCTACAAAACCGGGTTGCGGAAAGAAACAGAGTAACGGAGCGGCCAGCCCAGGGCTGTGCAAGTCCCAGGCTCTTAGAGAGGGTGGCAGCCCACGGATGAACTTCACCTTGCCACGCTGCAGCCGGCTGCGTGGTCAAAAGCGAGCTAGCTGGATGCCAGGAGGCCAAGCTTCCTCTCCTTGGGGCTGAGCACCCCAAACCCACACACTCTGCAGTCTGGAGTGCTGTGGCAATGGAGAACCCAGCTGCAACTTAAGCTTGTTTGTTTTTTGTTTTTTTTTTTTTTCCCTGGGTTCTCAGGCAAGTTTATTGGTTAAGTCCGAATCTACCAATAGCTCGCAGCTGTCAATTCCTAAAAAAGCACCTTAGAGACCATGTTTTCAGAGTTTTGTCTCACCCCAGGAGCCTGATTTCTGCATAAATAATTTAACAAGCGTTCCACGCACGTTTTTGTAAACTTAAATTTTACTAAACTTTAGAAAAAACGGAAACCTTTCTCCACTTTATTGATCACCACCGAACAATAGAATTGCAAGGTTTCTAGCAAGAACGGGGATATTTTTATTGTCTTTTGAAAAATACATCAACTAACAAAAGGGGAGTTTGAAAAAAAAAAAAAAGAAAGAGCTTGGGGGGTGAGGGGGGGGGAGATGGGCTGACTTGAGCTTGCCAAATTCAGAGCATCACAGGAAAGGAGGGCCTCTGGGAATTGATCCCAAATGAAACTAAATCATTTGCATATGCCGAGGCAAATGCCACCAAGCACACATCTACTCTTCAGAGTCAACTTTAATAATGCAAAGCACCTATTTCCTTACAACTCAACATGGCAACAAAACACATACAGTATTAATAGACAACGAGGAGCTGCAGTGGACTGAGGAGCAGAGCCTTAGCAAAGAGTAGAAAGTTTCAAACACACACACACACACACACACACACACACACACACACACACACACACACACGGCCCAGAGGTTTGTCTAACTCACTTGCTTTGCATTGATTCGAAAGGTCCCCAGAGGTTTGTGTAAACAGTACTTGAATTATAATCACACATTTCATTCAAATTTCATGCTTTGAGGATTTTTTCCTCATTAGAACAGTTAGTTGTCAATCTGACAGGATCCCATTTGTACCCTTTAAACCACCCTCAGAGTTAATACCCAAGGCCAGGCTGTCCACTACCAGAGGACAGTGTGTAAAAAACCAGAAGCTGCAGAGATGCTGGAATTTGGAGAGAGAAGGTGAGGTATGCTTATTATTAACCGTCCTGTGTTGTTCTCATGGAAACCCCTTACTTAGGGGACCATCTCTAGATCTTACCTCATGTTCTGGATGTGGCTGCTAAGAGCCCTGGACTATTTTCATAAATAATTATCTTTTTTTATCTACATGAAATCTCTTTCCTTGCACACTTTGCAAATACATAAATGACTCTCCATTCACTGCATATAAACTCATATAGCCCATGTGATGGGCTATAATTGATAGTATTAAAATTGAGGGTCTTGTTTCTTTAAGAAGAGTACAACTAAATATTTTAACTTGATAAGGTGAAATAGACTTTAAGGTCTTTTGGTTTGGTGTGTGGAAGTAAAAACAAAATAGGATTACAGCCAAAGCTTTTAGGATTCATTAGCAAAAAAAAAAAAAAAAAAAAAAAAAAAAAAGGATTCTAACATTTCAAAAGACCATATTTTGTATTGGTTAATAAAGACGTACAACTTTGAAGAGTTGTTTACGAATGATGCCCAGCGAGGTGGGGTGCACTGTCCTCCAGTGGTGTGTGGGTTTCGGTTAGCTGCCCTCGGAGTACATATCAGTCACAGAACTCAAGTCAGTGCCTTGTCAACTGAGACAGTTCTTCAATCTCAGACTTTGAAGTTGTCCTTGCGACAGAAATATCGTTCGTGAGAAATTTTGAGTGTGATGCGTGGGGAGTGAGCACAGAACGGCTGAAGCTGTGTGCAAGAACCCATGTGTTTGATAATAGTTTTGAAAGAAGCCTGGATTTTAAGCAGCCAGTTTATAAGGGACCCTGAACAGGCCTTCTACTGGTTTGCATCAGTGTACATCTAATGAGCATGAGCTCAGCAAAAAGGCCCCTTTTATAACTGGAATGACAGCCAGGCTAAGCAGTGGGCCAGCACTCTCTCTGTTCCTTAAGTACCAAGCATCATTGGGGATGCAGCAGATAAGGAAACTAGCCATCAATATTTTTTAAATAAACGTATTACTGAAAGATGTCAATATCATTTCTTTTTTCTTCTAGAATCCAGTTAACAATTTGTTTTTTAGTTTTTTTCCTATTCTTTGATAGGATACACTTGAGGTGAAGCACATTTGGTGCCTGCAACAAACATGTCACAGGAAACTGACTACTGGTTTTGTTTTGTTTAATATGCCCAGAAAGGTAGACAGATATTCAGTAAGATCTTGGGGGGTGGGGTGAACGAATTGCGTCCCTGAACAAGTGACTACTCAAATCCTTGAGTAGTTCTTGAGAGCAGACCCTTGGCCTTGGCTCATATATTCGTGCATCCATTCCACAAACGTTTTTCAAATGATCCCAGCTTCCAGTTAAGGTCCAAATCGGACTCAGGTAGGTCAACACTCTAGTTAACAAAGACACGACAGTGTACCCAAGTGGTACAAGCAGACCCCTGCACACAATGAAAATTATGACAAATGATTACTACTTTAATTCAAGTAGGAACAATCATATATATTTTAAAGACTTGGGAAACAAACCTTTACAAGTAAAACAAAACAACAAAACTCCAAACCACAGAGCACATTAAAGCCAATTCTATCCTATTCTCCCAGAAAAATAACTGCAAACTTATATAACAGCAGAGATCAAATAAACCTATACACACATACATGTCTGCTAAGTGGGGTGGCTCTGAATATGAGGTAAACAATGGATGGATGGATGGATGGATGGATGGATGGATGGATGGATGACAGTCACATGGAAGGCATGCCATGCCCCTATCATATAACTTGGTAGAAAATGACAACTCTATGTCCTTGTTTAAGTTACTGATGACTGAAAAGTTTGTGTATTTGGAAGCCTTGCCCCTTTATTATTTATCTTCAATGCTGGTCCATTTTATGTAGGGGAATTAGGTAAACACCATGAATTGAAAGATGGAGATATCCATCAATCCAATGATTAACAGCAAGAAATGAATAGCCAAGACAGTATATAAGCAGGGTGGTGGTGGTGCACATCTTTAATCCCAGAACTTGGATCTCGGTGAGTTCCAGGCCAGCCTGGTCTACAGAGTGAGTTCCAGGACAGCCATGGCTATATAGAAAAACTCTGTTTCAACCCTCCCCCAAAGACTGTACTTAAAATAACTACATTTGGCAAAGATCTTTCCCACTGATTTTCTTGATGAGAAGACAGTACTTGATACACCTACAAGGATAAACAATTTAAAGAGCAGAGACCTTCACTTGTTTATTTTTACAGCAGGTATCCTGTGAGAGGTATTTCCATTCTCCCTTTCAAGACAGAGACTTGAAACTGAAAAGCCTTAGATGATGTTTCATGAACCAAAATGAGACTGCATCAATGGAACCAACGAAATCAGAATGTGAACAAAGTTATGGCACACAGTTATCACCCCCACAGGAGGATTGCACTATCAGTATCAGACTGACACCATTGCTACTCTGCAGCAGAGGGGCCCTGGCCAAGTCAGACGCCTTAGATGTGGGTGCTAGCTTTACCCTTTGTGTCAAAATTGACTCCTTCTACAGCTCAAAGGAGAGAAGACAGTTCTCTCTCGGCAGATCAGCTGTGTGTTATAATGAGAGAGCATTTCTTCTCTCTCTGCTTCTTCCTTGCAAGAAAATAAGCACCACCCTGAAGGGTCTTAGGTCCTGGAAGTTTACAAACAAGAAAAAATAAAATAAAAATTTTAAAAAGGAAGCAAAAGAAAAAAGTTACAAAGCCAAATTAAACTCTTCATTACCAAGCAGATAACCTAATCACACTAAGTCTAGAAACTTGAGACTGTTAATCTGAGAAATATGTATATGCCATGAGATATTTAACACTGACTTCTGGTGACTCCTGAGGATTCAAAAGTATCTTTAACCAAAAAATTTCTATATCCAAAGTTAGAGCAGCAAATCTTGCCACAGAAGTAGGAGGACTTTATCTGAGCTAAGCAGAACCACTGAGAAAACAGGTCATTAGTGAATGCAGCTGATTCATATCATTGGCTCTCCAGCAGGAGTCACTGTAAAGGAGAAATTTACCTCCTAAACTAAGTGGATGTGGGTCTTTACTTCCTAACTACTTACACGTGGACTGCTCTATTATTGAATAAGCTCTGATGGTTTATGGTAATTAGGGGTTAATGTTTAATATCCAAATTAAAATGCAGTGACAAAAATTCTATTGGGCGTGGTGACATAATTACCAAATAACGAGCTAGGTATACAGAGAATCTCAGACAAACAGACATGAACAGTCAGTCTCTCTCCCTCGCTCTCCCTCTCTTTACTGACCCCCACCTCTACCTCTCTCCCTCTTTCTGTCTTTTCTCATTTGCTGGGAGGACCATAACCTGAGATAGTTTTACAATTGAGAAGTGAACTCTGGTAAACCACTGTCTACATCTATTTCTGTCTTGATATTGAGATGTTTAGAATGTAAAATATTCTATGTGCTCTTAAAAAGCAATAAAGAGTCCTACTTTAAAAAATATTTTCTTGGGGGCTCCAGAGATTGCTCAGTGGTCAAAAGCACATATTGCTCAACTTGAGGGCTGAATTCCATTCCTAGCACCTACTTCAGGTGGCTCACCATTGTCTGAAACTACAGTTCCAGTGGATCCAAACCCTACGGCCTCTGTGAGCCTCTGCATTCAGGTGCACCCTCACAACACACACACACACACACACACACACACACACACACACACACACACACACACGTGTGTGTGCACACAATATAATAAAAATAAAATTTTAAAAATTTTCCCTCACTAGAATCCTAACTTCAGCCACTAAGCTCATCTATTAAGAGACTATATTTAAATAAATACTCTTTCAGGATAAAATGAATTTATTTAATATAAATAAATGTGATACTAATAACTCTTGGATATGGGCTAGCAAGATGGCCCAGCACATAAGTGATCGAGACAACAGCCTGATTTCCTGAGTGTGATCCCTGGTATTCACATGTTGGAGAAACTCGATTTCTGCAAACTGTGCTCTGACTTCAGCATACACACTGTGGCAGGTACACATACATATATGCATGCACACACAATAAAGAAATGAATGTCAAAAAATAAAATACATAAGAATTCTCAGATAGTCGGGCATGGTGGCACACGCCTTTAATCCCAGCACTTGGGAGGCAGAGTAGGTGGATCAATATGAGTTCGAGGCCAGCCTGGTCTACAAAGTGAATCCAGGACAGCCAAGGCAGCACAGAGAGACCCTGTCTCGGGGGAAAAAAAAAAAAAGAATTCTCAGATAAAGTAAAAGCCATCACAATCATTTCAGTGACAGGAAAAGGCTCTCATGGCATAATAATCTTAAATTAATATAGGCTACTGGATACTCAGGTTTAGTTTGGAAGTAGCTTTTACTACGCACATATATCAAAACAGTAGCAGAGACTATGAAATTGGCTTTCTACTGTGGCTTCCTAGATCTGAGTCCCTATGTAATCTTCAACTCGATTCTTTTATGGCTTGGGTTCCTGTGTAGACATTCAAATAGCTTATGACATGACCAAATATTTATTTTCTTCATGGCTGGACAGATAGCTTGCAGCCACACTGATTGTAAGTACTTCACATACATTACTAAAGAAAGCTGTGAAGGGTGTTTGTTTTGAGCCAGACTTGCTCCATAAATGTTGACTTACACCACTGGGCTACATTTTTCCTCCTCAGGAAAAAAGCGCCTCGCTATCCATTGTGTAGTATTATTAGCAACAGCACCGACAGGTTACTTAGGAAACATACAGCAGCACGCAGGACCAAGGTGCAAACCAAGTTCCGGTGTGAACGTCTTCTGGCTGGACTTACCGTCCCCCTCCTCTACTTCCTTCACCTTTCTGTGGTAAAGAACTCCCTAAGTATGCCTTTCTTTTACATCCCAGATCTCAACAGCTGTGAAATTCACTAAGCCAGCGGTAGGATGCCTTTCTTCTTACAGATGAGCCAGCCTGAGCTAACCCACCAAATAATAAGATAATGCTGGGCATCAGCTTGCAAGCCCAGACGACACAGATGGGTCAGATCCTGGCGGAAACTGTAGGCTGGCCTCGGATGCCTGTTCATACCTCATCTCCTCAAGGTCACACAAGTGTGAGTAATTTCAATACTGGGACACACCAGCAAGCCTCTCAAATATGAAGCGAATTCATGAGAGGTAACACAAACAAGGCTTCTGAAGACTGAGAGACGACATCTTCTTTAAGGAGAGGAAATTCATTTTGCTTTTTTTCCCCCCCTGGGCCATCAGCCTCTTCCCCCTGGGTGTATAGAAAATGTCCTTTGTTTTGTTTTGTTTTTAAGTCATTTGTCTGAACACAGTGTGATCCATAGCCAGTCTCTAAGCATCATATGCAAACAAACCGCTTCTATTTTGGTACAATGAGGAAGCATCACACTGGACAATGTGAAAACAGAGGCTGAGGAAGTCGACTCAGATTGCCGCACTTCCTAGACTGAGAGCTTGAGGGCATACCACAAATCTGAATTAAATAAAATGTGAAGACGACTGTATGCTCCTTCGTACTGATGCACAGGCTGAAAAAAATGCCCCCAAGTTAAAAGGAAAATCCTGAGTCTGTCTACTTGTTAGGTTAAAGAATTGCTTTTGAAAACTTTTTTTTCCCTAACTAAAACTGGATTGATGAAGCTCATTGGAATTCGTACACAGGATGAACAACAGAGCAACACACTTTAAAAAAACTTACGAATAGATATTTGGCTTTCCAGCACATTGCTCAATAATGGGGCGGGGGGGGGGGGCTAGTATCACAATGAAAGTAATTTTCATTCAAAATAGACTAATTGTCTAGGGCTTGTGAACCCCCTCTGGAGTGGAATTCTAGCAATTTCCTGAGGTTTCTGTTGATTACATTTAATAGTTTGACATCATTGAGCAAGTAGAACAGCAAATTGCTGGACAGAGAACAAACAACTTGCAAATACGGTAGAGGCAATCTCTGACAATGCCTGTAATAAAAAATATAGGTAATAAGAACGAGAAAACTTTAAAATGAAGAATGTACAAGGACCACATCATGTTGTCGTTCACGTGGCTCCTTCATGTTTCTGTTTTATAAAGATTCTGCTTAAAATGCTCTTTTGTGTAACTGGAAGATAATCACTTTGTGCTAGAGTTGACTGCATTTTGAAGGAGGAAACAGGAAGAGATTATGGCTAGCCTCCCTAAGGGCAGTGGAATGGGTCACAATGGTCAGTGAGTCATCCCTGTTTTAAATGCTGTGCTCCTCAGCTCTAAGTGGCCTGGAAGTGACCTTTGGTTCTGTCAGTCTTAAGTCCTCATTCTACACATAAGCCCAGGTATGGCCATGACAACACAGGTGAGATGTCTTGCATCCTCTTCCTCAACCTTCCAGGCAAATCTCCCGAGTATGTCAGAAGAAAGGTTTTGTAATAGCTAAGGCACGATTAAGGAAAAACCCTGGGCCTCTCATAGTACACTGAATCAAGTGAATGAGCATTTATCTAACACAAATAACGTTAAAATAAAAATTGCTCAGTAGAAGTTCGATGTTGCCATGTGCTGACTTTTAACACTAGATCAATTTACGCGAGCCTGTTGAGTGAGGGCCGCCCTGACAGAATGGAATATGCAGTGGGGATTTTACCTCTCTTTTTTTATGGACAAGAAAAAGTGCATACTAAAAAGGGGTTAGTAGACTCTTTTAAAAGTTACTTTTATATTTATTTAGTGTGTGTGTGTGTGTGTGTGTGTGTGTGTGTGTCCGTCCGTGCGTGTGTGTGTCGGTGCGTGTATGTGTGCGTGCGTGCACGCACATGTACATGTGTGTAGTGGACAACTTATAAAAGACTATTCTCTCCTACCACCATGTAAATTCTAGGGACTGAACCCATGTCACTAGGCTTTACTGCTGAGCCATCCTCCAAGCTTGGCATTATTATGGTAACAAATGGCTTCCCAATCTGTGACATGAAAAGTTACTTTTATTTTGCTTGACATACATTCATTCCCCAAAACATCAGCATAAGTGGTCAACTCTTTTACCCTTAGTCCTCTATTACAGAATATGGTACACACTTTGACATCCTTTCAGACCCAGCAAGTCATGTCTGGTTACCACATGTCCTTAATGCCATCATAAGGACATGTGACTATGGAAAGGGAGGGACTAAAAAAACTTGGGAATTTGTCAGATTTACCCATTTAGTATAGACACCATGTACCTTCGGAGTTATTAGCGATTCTAAGTTGCATATAATTAGTGGTTTCTCATGTCTTTGATATCAAAAAATATATATATTTACCTCATAAAACATGTATTTTTTCTATAATCCTTCCTAAGAATTATACATTTCTGTATAGAAAAGTAGTTCAAGCATGAAATGTTTATCTATTTTATAATGAAAATGATTAAATATGAAAAAGGAAAAAATAAGTTGACTGTGCTTGTGTTACTTAAAGACTTTCATGCTGGGCAATCATGGTGGCACATATGCCTTTAATCCCAGCACTCAAGGGGCAGGCAGGTCTTCTCTATGAGTTGGAGGCCAGCCTGGTCTACAGAGCAAGTTCCAAGACAGCCAGGGCTACACAGAGAAACCCTCTCTGAAAAACAAAACAAAACAAAAACAAAAACCCTTAAGCAAACCTAAAAGGTTTGGCTCTTCAGAAGAACATGTGTGTGGAGCTCTCCTTGCCTACCACCTGTACACGTGACCTCACTGGACAAGCCGCCATAGAATGTACAGAAAACACAACCGTAAACACTTGCTGAATTTCTAACTTGCTTTTGAAATCTGAACGAGATCGGGGCTTATCTACAGTTTTCTTCTTTATCAGGACTCACTGTCCTAGGGCTGAAAGCTCCCTCCATGCCCCAAATCACACACCTTTTGCTGTGCTCGTAATAAAGAGTCTCAGGAAGATGAACTCAGCAGGCTGAGTACAAAAGCAATGGGAAGACACTTCCATCTCCCACCAAGTCGAGCCTCTCAGATCATCCCTGTGATGTTCAGGGAACAGATTGTGGCCACGATGTGTGCCGGCTCTGGTGATGGGTGGACATTTCCAGATAGTTCTGGGATGAGTGTGTTAGTCCACAAATATTGCATAACATGAACTGCTAGTAAATAAATCAAGGCTCTGCCGATGTCGCAGACACATAAATGGACCTCTAACACATTTGTTCACCGGATGAAGAAAGAAAGAAACAAAACATAGATTCATTTCCCTTCTCTCCGCAATGACAGAAATCAAGTCCAGAGGTCTGGAGAGATACAGGTGACGGCACCTGCTTTCAGCCTGACTGCCAGAATTCACATGGCACAAGGAGAAAACTAATTCATAAACGTTGCCCTTGACCTTCACAGGCAAAGCATGTTATGTGCATGGAATAAATGAATAAGTGAAATGCAAGTTTTTTTTTTTTTTAAAGAAAGAAACTGCCGGGTGTAGTTGTATACATATCTAGTTTCAGAACATGGGAGGGAGAAGCTAGCAGATCTCTGTAAGTTGAGGTCAGCATGGTCTATATAGTGAGTTCCAGAGCCACTGAGGCTACATACCCCGTCAAAAAAGAAGAAAGAAAAAAAAGAAAAAAGGAAAGAAAGAAAGAAAGAAAAAAGAGAAAAGGAAAGGAAAGGAAAGGAAAGGAAAATGAAAAAAGCATCCAAGTTCAGAGAGAAGATTTGCCAGATAAACACAGCTTAAGTAGCTGTGGCTTCAATTTGAGAATATATCTTCTTAAAAAAAAAAAAAAAAAAAAAAAGAACATAGTATTAAAGCCAATAAAAATTAAGAGCACCACATCTACTTTTATTGATAACACACAAGCATGATAACTATTCCAGTAGCTGTCAAATGTTCTAATTACTGATCTCCTAAGTCAGGTCTTTCACTTCTATTAATGAGCCTGTTCTACAGAGGTAAAGCAGGTTGTATTTGATGGGCTGGCAGAGAACCCTCATTCACCATCACCCCATCACCAAAGGGGGCTGGAAGGACCTGACCTGCCTTCTTTTCTGTGCAACAGTTAATAGTACCAACAAAATGCCAAAGACATGATATGGAAACATGCATTGTCACTTTGAGAGGTGACACTGATAAGTCACTTAGCATGTGTGATGCACACTCCTGCTCATTTCACGGAGTCTTTAGTGTTTCTTGGCAGGTCATCTCTCCTTATTTAATCTAGATCTTACCTTAAGCATTCCATCCCACACCTGTCCCCTTAGAGGGACACCTCTTCTCACATGGCTGCATGTTATTGCCCTTTGTTGTGGAGAGGAACAACGAAGAAACATTTTGAACACATCACTCTCATATATTTAACTTTGGCTTGTTTCTTTGGCCAAAACACTTGAATCCTCTAGATTCCAGGCATTATAGATAAAAAAAAAAAAAAAAAAAAAAAAAAAAAAAAAAAAAAACATTCATGTTATTTTGTCTCATTGTTAAACAGAAACATGCTGCTAACAAAGAAACCCAACAATAATTACTGTGACATATGGCTGGCTTTGCTTCTATGTTGCATGGTATGCTACCATGGGAGATGTGATTATATTATTTATGATGTAACTGCAATCACTGGATTTTTAGGAGTCATATAATCTCTGCATTTATTAGTCTACAATGAACATTACTGGTGCTAGGCCTCTTTAAAACATTATAAAAATCATGCTTGCTTGTAAAGACAACTGAGATCATCTTTGCCTAGGTCTTCATGATGGTTGCCCACTGACATGGAAGTCTAGCACTTGGTAGGGGTGTAATGATTATTTGTTATTTCTTGTATTTTTTTTTTACACAATACCTGATCCTTGAGAGGATTCCATTCTTGGTGGATTTATGATGATATGCAACAGTGACATCCATAGCTACTGACTGCTTAATGACAGTTTCTTAGCTTTTGAGGAGTTTAAACACCTTCTGATAATAATAATAAAAAAAAATTATATGATCCATTCCCAGTTAATCTCTCTGCTGTATTTTCTGCTGGAATTATAACTAGAACTTCTTACTAGAATTATACAAGAGCGGTAGTAACATTTTGTAAAGACAAACATGATACGAATATACAGGAGCATAACTCCTCTCAAGGGCTTACTAGCTCAATCTATCTAACATACAGGAAGTGTGTACACACAGCCATATACTCTCAGTAGCCCTCACTAAGGATTGTTATGGCAAAAAGCAAACACCCCACCAAGCTACTGTTCTATGGCTTAGTCTTGTAGAAAGTCTCTTAACTTATTGACGTCACAGCTGAAAACACCCAACAGCAATACAATACTTCAGAACTGTACAGGTTGCCTCTATAAATCCTAATTATCAGATGTTTGGAAGGAAATTGCCAAACTCTTAAACCTGACATG
Organism: Acomys russatus; assembly: GCF_903995435.1. Taxonomy (NCBI): domain Eukaryota; kingdom Metazoa; phylum Chordata; class Mammalia; order Rodentia; family Muridae; genus Acomys; species Acomys russatus. The sequence continues at coordinate 55,857,267 of NC_067156.1, read as the reverse complement.
CCCAGCTGTCTGGAGAGATGCAAATTTCATTTAACTCTCATTTTATACTCTTATTTTTTTTCTTAAAAAAAAAAATCAAAACTGTTAATCATTTTGAATCAAAAAATGCATGAAATAACTTTTCATGATTGAGATATTTTGTCTTTATTATTTATGATTTTGCCACAACAACAACAGCAACAAAGTCCGGCAAAAACAGAACATCTCAACTCTCTTCTGCATCTTTAGACACGCCTCCATTGCTCTGAATGAAGCACAGGTGTTTCGTTTCATATCCAGCCCATGCTGCCGAGCTGCTTACCACATCGGCATTCACAATGCTGCTGCTGTGGAAGGGGACTCACGCCACAGCACCCTCCTGTGTGATTCACTTAATCTGGTTTCTGCCATCTCAACTTGTGATTACAACTGTTGTTGTTCTTTGGGAGGCTGCAAGGTCTCCATAAAGTTGAAAGGAAGATGAGCTTTATTTTCCAAGGAATATTGCTTTGCTCTCTGTTGTTGAGGTGGAAACACAGCTGTGCCTAGTAGCTTCAATGAAGTGAGGGACAGTCACAGAATAACTTTGCCTGGAGTTCACCAACTATTGGCTCCACGGAATTACATGCCCTCCTTAAGACTCACAACCACTTGCATTAATTGAAACCTGGAATTGGCACCAGGAAGTATTGATTTAGGTTGATCTCAAAAGTATTTCTTAGCTAATTTTACCCATTTTGCAGAGCAATATGTGAGGACTAAACCTATTTCCATTTTCTACATAATTGTTAATATATTATTTTTTCATAAATAAAATGGTAACAGTAGGAACAGCACCCAAATTATTTATTCAAATAAAAACATAATTAAGGGCATTATCTTCTAAAATTATTCATGTAAAGCATTCCTCACAGTAAAACAATATTTTATAAATACACTATTCTGGAATAACTCTTATTTATATTATGTAAGTTTTCTATTGATTACAATAAGTAATCATTCTATGATGGACCTGATCTGGGCTTTAGGCAGAATCTCCAATCACATTGTTGCAAGACTAATAAAAATAGATTAAGTGGAGCATTAAAACTCATAGGCTGAGACCCCCAGCTTAGAAAAGAAATCTCAGTCAGTGAGAAAGAAACAGCGCAACCTTTTGGTTACTTTAAGTGAGCGGCAAAT